>NC_041388.1:131164077-131176684 GCF_002162155.2 Triticum dicoccoides | reverse complement strand
ACTTCTTCCTCCTATATATACCTACGTACCCCCAAACTACCAGATACGGAGCCAAACCCCTAATTCCACCGCCGTAACTTTCTGTATCCGTGAGATCCCATCTTGGGGCCTTTTCCGGAGCTCCGTCGGAGGGGGCATCGATCACGGAGGGCTTCTACATCAACACCATAGCCTCTCCGATGAAGTGTGAGTAGTTTACTTCAGACCTTCGGGTCCATAGTTATTAGCTAGATGGCTTCTTCTTTCTTTTTGGATCTCAATACAAAGTTCTCCCCCTTTCTTGTGGAGATCTATTCGATGTAATCTTCTTTTGCAGTGTGTTTTTTGAGATCGATGAATTGTGGGTTTATGATCAAGTTTATCTATGAACAATATTTGAATCTTCTCTGAATTATTTTATGTATGATTGGTTATCTTTGCAAGTCTCTTCGAATTATCAGTTTGGTTTGGCCTACTAGATTGATCTTTCTTGCAATGGGAGAAGTGCTTAGCTTTGGGTTCAATCTTGCGGTGTCCTTTCCCAGTGACAGTAGGGAAGCAAGGCACATATTGTATTGTTTCCATCGAGGATAACAAGATGGGGTTTATTTCATATTGCATGAGTTTATCCCTCTACATCATGTCATCTTGCTTAAAGTGTTACTCTGTTCTTTTGAACTTAATACTCTAGATGCATGCTGGATAGCGGTCGATGTGTGGAGTAATAGTAGTAGATGCAGGCAGGAGTCGGTCTACTTGTCTCGGACATGATGCCTATATACATGATAATACCTAGATATTCTCATAACTATGCTCAATTCTGTCAATTGCTGAACAGTAATTTGTTTACCCACCATAATACTTATGCTCTCGAGAGAAGCCACTAGTGAAACCTATTGCCCCCGGGTCTATTTTCCATCATATTAATCCTCCGTCAACAAGCTATTTCCTTTTCCATTTATTTTGCTTTCTTTACTTTGCATCTTTATCATAAAAATACCAAAAATATTATTTTATCATATCTATCATATCTCACTTTCGTAAGTGACCGTGAAGGGATTGACAACCCCTTTATTACGTTGGTTGCGAGGATTTTATTTGTTTGTGTAGGTGGGAGGGACTCGTGTGTGGCCTCCTACCGGATTGATACCTTGGTTCTCAAAAACTGAGGGAAATACTTACGCTACTTTGCTGCATCACCCTTTCCTCTTCAAGGGAAAACCAACGCAGTGCTCAAGAGGTAGCAAGAAGGATTTCTGGCGCCGTTGCCGAGGAGTCTACGCAAAATTCAACATACCAAGTGCCCATCACAAACCCTTATCTCTCGCATTACATTATTTGCCATTTGCCTCTCGTTTTCCACTCCCCCACTTCACCCTTGCTGTTTTATTCGCCCTCTCTCTCTGTCCTCCTTCTCTTTCTCTATTTGCCTCTTTTTGCCCGTCTCTTGGTTACTTGTGTGTTGGATTGCTTGCTTGTCACGATGGCTCAAGATAATACCAAATTGTGTGACTTTACTAATACCAACAACAATAATTTTATTAGCACTCCGATTGCTCCTCTTACCGATGCTGAATCTTGTGAAATTAATGCTGCTTTCTTGAATGTTGTCATGAAAGATCCGTTTTCCGGCCTTCCTAGTGAAGATGCCGCTACCCATCTAAACAACTTTGTTGATTTGTGTGATATTCAAAAGAAGAAAGATGTGGACAATGATATTGTTAAATTGAAGCTATTTCCTTTTTCTCTTAGAGGTTGTGCTAAAGCTTGGTTTTCATCTTTGCCTAAAAATAGTATTGATTCATGGAATAAGTGCAAAGATGCTTTTATCTCTAAGTATTTTCCTCCCGCTAAGATCATCTCTCTTAGAAATGATATCATGAATTTTAAGCAACTTGATCATGAACATGTTGCACAAGCTTGGGAGAGGTTGAAATTAATGATACGTAATTGCCCAACACATGGTTTGAATTTGTGGATGATTATACAAAATTTTATGCCGGATTGAATTTTGCTTCTAGAAATCTTTTAGATTCGGCCGCGGGAGGCACTTTTATGGAAATCACTTTAGGAGAAGCTACTAAACTCCTAGAAAATATTATGGTTAATTATTCTCAATGGCACACTGAAAGATCTACTAATAAGAAAGTGCATGCGATAGAAGAAATTAATGTTTTGAGTGGAAAGATGAATGAACTTATGAAATTATTTGCTAATAAAAGTGTTTCTTCTGATCCTAATGATATGCCTTTGTCTACTTTAATTGAGAATAATAATGAATCTATGGATGTGAATTTTGTTGGTAGGAATAATTCTGGTAACAACGCGTATAGAGGAAACTTTAATCCTAGGCCGTATCCTAGTAATTCCTCTAATAATTATGGTAATTCCTACAACAATTCTTATGGAAATTTTAATAAGATGCCCTATGATTGTGATTCTAATATTAAAGAATTTATTACTTCCCAAAAGAATTTCAATGCTTTGATTAAAGAAAAATTGCTTAAGATTGATGAGTTGGCTAGGAACGTTGATACAATTTCTCTTGATATTGATTCTTTGAAACTTAGATCTATTCCACCTAAGCATGATATCAATGAGTCTCTCAAAGCCATGAGAATTTTCATTGATGAGTGCAAAGAAAGAACCGCTAGGATCGTGCTAAGAAAGATTGCTTTATAAAAGCGTGTTCTTCTAGTTTCCATGATAATAAAGATGAAGATCTAAAAGTTATTGATATGTCCCCTGTCGTGGTTCTAAGTCTGACAGTAGAATGTGGGGTAGGAATGTAGAGGCAAGATCCTAGCTATGGAGGAGTTGTACATGCGAGTTTTACGAGTTCAGGCCCTTCTCGGAGGAAGTAACAACCCTACGTCTCGGAGCCTGGAGGCGGTCGACTGGATTATATGCGTGTGTGTTACAGGGGGTGCGAACCCTTGTCCCTGAGGAGGGGGTGGCTTATATAGAGTTCGCCAGACCCCTCCCGCCCTCAGTTACAAAGGGTTTAAGGTACATAAAGATGGAGACGTTACTGGTAACGCCTGCAATAAAGATACATAATGACCATTAAAGCTATGACTTAATTCCCAACCGTTGTAGAGTAGAGAGGCTCTAGATCTTCTGATAGTCGAGTGATTATCTATACGGTCGAGTGTCTTCAGGATTGTCGAGTGGAACATAACTTCATGGTCGAGTGGATGATGATTTTTCTTCGAATGCTCCTGGTACCTTTAGGGATGTCCCTGGGGAGGGTATCTTGAACAGATCCATGACCCTACCCTAGGTACATAGCTTCATCATTAGCCCCCGAATGGATCAGGGTTTGAGTGAGGAAGGAGTTGAGAACACTTCCGACTCATTTTTCGTGCTATGAGTATATCTTGCTCTGGATCAATGAACTGAGGGGATGACACCAACTTCTTTTTCAGTCGCCTTGGTCCATTCTTAGTTTTTGTCGAGTGAACTTTTATGGAAGAGTTCTGAATGATGATGTGGAGGATGTCTTCCGTCTGACAAGTTGTTCTGATGTCTGTGGATTTCACGGGATTCGAATTTTGGGAAGCGTGCTGGACGGGCGAGGCCGCGGTAATTAGGACAGATTAGGTAGGTCGCCTCGATTCCCGCGCCACATTTTTTGCCACGTATCGCGCGCGCGACTGTTGCGGGATTTGATAAGATCGCCGGGCCTACATGTCAGTCACTCGGAAGTGTCCTTATAAAAGGCACTGGATTGGGCTTTTGAATAGTGTGCCATCATTCTCCTTCTTCTTCCTCAGATTTCTCCGCTGCGCCCGCTTCCGCTCTCGGCGTCGTAGCCTCGCTCGGACTCGATCCACCGCCATGGGAAAGGAGAAGACGGTGGCGTTGGAGCGCGCAAAGAAGGCAACCGCGAAGGCGAAAGGAAAGAGAACCAGCCGGGGTGGATCCTCGTCAAGATCCGGCCTGCCACCGGGCTGGATCCAGGGTGACTGGATCCGCTCGACGATCAGCCAGGACGACCTCGATGACCTGGTTGAGGGGGGACTGATCCCCCACGAATCGGCGCGGCTCCCGGGGAACGAGACCGAACCGCGGCCGCTGGAGGGTGAGTGCGTTCTCCTCGCCACTCACATCGACCGCGGGTTCTCTTTGCCTCCCCATCCTTTCTTTCGTGGTTTTTTGAACTTCTTCGGGGCTCAACTCCACCACTTTACTCCGAACACCATAGTGTATCTTGCTGCCTTTGTGTCGATGTGCGAAAATTTCTTGGGTTGTCGACCGCACTGGGGTCTATTCAAGCACATATTCGCCTGCCGCTCCCAGTCGGTCAAGAAGGCCAACCCGAGTGACAAGAGGATGCACGTGATTCAGATGTGCGGGGGCCTTGGAATCCAAATGAGGAATAAGAGCACCTTCCCAACTATGATCCTTCCTGACTCGGTCCAGGGCTGGCAGTCAACCTGGTTTTACTGCAAGGACCAGCCGACCCCGGGTCAGTCGACTGGACTTCCCCCTTTTCCTTAGCTCGAGTGGAGAAGCCCTCCTCCTTGAGGGTAATCCCGAAAGAGAAGGCGCAGGTGAAGTCGTTGGTCGAGCGGGTCGTCCAACTTGTCCGTGACAGGGTGATTGGAATGGACCTGCTGGAGGTCTTTCTCAGTCGACGCATCCAACCACTTCAAGCCCATGACCATCCGATGTGGATGTACTCGGGACTCAAGGACTCCACTCTGATCCACCCGGAGGACGTTAGTGAAGACATGGTGGAGAAGTGGCTGAGAGGAATCACCGGCAACAAAGATAATCCCCGGGGGTCTAGGAGGGTGATTCCATTCTACCATTCGCGCCAGCCGGAACAGGTATGATTCTGCTTTGTCAAGTATCTTCTCGATTCACTGTGTAACACCTTGTTGACGGTCGACTCTATTTCTTTCGTTCATTGTCTTTTCAGGCTCTTATTGATATGTACTCGATGCCCAATGGAGTGCAGGAGCAAGACGTCGAGGAAGGGGCGAGCGGGGGCGAGAGTGGCGAGTGGCACTCGGATGCGGAGGAGGACGAGGAGAGCGACGACTCGAGTGATGACGAGGAGGTCGACTCGCCTCCTCGTAGAGAGAGAAGATCCAAGCACGCTCAAGACCCGGCGAGCACCCTGGTCCTGGCGGCTGCACCGACTGGGCCATCTTCGAAGCGCCCTCAGACGTCTTCGCCAGCACCGACTGAGAAGATATCGAAATAGCCCAAAATTGTGCCGCCTCCTGCGCCAAAAGCATCGAAAGCCACCTCCTCTAAACCACCGAAGGCTTTACCCAGAATCAAAGTGACCGTCCCCACCATCTCCGGGTAATCATCTGATCTATTCTTTTGGTCGACTCGAGCAACAGAACGTAACCGACTGAATGTTGACATTTGTAGTGCTGCTACATCTGGAACTTCTTCCTACCAATATCGAGATGAGGAGATGGAAGACGCGGTTACCTCCAACCCAGGTAAAAACTCTTATGGTCTTGTTCTTGATTACTTGGTCGATTAAATTCTAGCGATTCACTTGGGGTCGACTGATTTCTCTGCAGCTCCACCCAACGTCATCGATCTTCCAGATGATGATGAAGATGTGGCCCCTAGGCCCAGAAAGAACAACAAAGTAGCAGCTGGCAAGACGTCTCAGCAGGGACCGATGACCACACCAACCTCCCGGCAATCTGAAGACGCAGGCGGGGCCTCTGTAACTTTCGTTGTACCATTGTCGAGTGAGCGCCCAGCACCGTCGATTGAGCCGGTGTTCCCTTGAGTCGTCCAGCCTCACGCTTCGGAGCTCCAAGCTGGCGCACCTGGGTCGTCTATCCCCTTCTTCACCAACTACCATGTTCCGGAAAACCAGTCGGACGCGGCTGCGGAAGCCATCCGTCAGACTAACGTGATGATGGAGCGGATGAAGACAGTGCACGAGCATAGCCAGGTTGCTTACGATGCCAGCGCTACTCTTCTGACTGACCTTGTTCTATTAGGATATGCTACCCGAAATATTTTCTTTCATACAATCTCTTATTTTTTGCGTCGAACCTGTACACCCACTGGGTGTTTTGTTGTCTTTGGTATTTGTGCTCTTCCACTCGGTCTGGGCGAGTAGGATCTGAACCGGTGGGGGCACGCTAAGTGCACCCACTGGGTGTAGTCCCCGAGACCACAGTCGACTGCGGGCAATCGACTAGGGTCTGAGTTCTTTTTTCTTTCTTTTCTTCCACTCGACCCGGGCGGACCGGTCGAATGAGATCTGAACCAGTGGGGGCACGTCAAGTGCACCCACTGGGTGTAGTCCCCGAGACCGCGGTCGACTGCTGGCAGTTGGCTGGGGTCTGAATAGTTCTTTTCTCTTCTTTTGTTTTTTTAACTTGACCCTGGCGGACCGGTCGAGTTGGTCTGAATCAGTGGGGGCATGCCAAGTGCACCCGCTAGGTGTAGTCCCTGAGACTGCAGTCAACTGCGGGCAGTCGGCTGGGGTCTAAGTGAACTTTTAAGTTTTATTCACTCGGAAGTAAATAACCTTTGATCTTGTCGATTGACACGTCTTTTACCTCCTGCAGAAATCTTGTTCTCTCATTTCTAAGTTTGCCGAGTTTGAGGAGAAGCAGAGGCAACTCAACCTCGACTTGGAGTTGGCCCGACAAAAGTTGAAGAAAGCCGAAGATGAAGCTACTGGTATGGAAGGTAGCTGCCTGTCGACCGTTCACGTTGATCGTCTTTTAAGATATTTCTTTGATCTCTTGTTTGATCCGATTGCTTCTTTTGCAGAGAAAATGAGGTTGGCTCTGGAGAAGAAGGACTTGGACCTTGCAGCTGCACAGAAGGAAGCTCGAGACAAGACTGCCCTTGCAGACCAGAAGATGGCTTCGGTCGGAGCGTTGGAAGGGGAGGTGAACAAGCTGAAGTCATGTCTCAATTAGTCTAACCGAGATTAAGTTGTCTGAAGAAGGATAAGATTGCTCCGAATGAGAAGCTGGAGTCTGCGGTCCGCAAGAGAAATGACACGGAAGCCTATCTGAGAACTCTTGCCAAGAAGCTCTATCTTATGCTGGAAGGTACTCCTTTTAATCCGACTGCTTTGCTGCTTGCAAGTTAATCTTGTCAAGTCGACTCACTAACTCTTTGACTGCAGAATTATGCCAAAACTTTGACGAGGAAACCAGAAGGATCGAGGCTGGTCTAGACCCTATCGCTTCTCCGGTTTGCGACGAGACTGCCATGAACGTGCTTCGACTGGAATCCCGTGTCGCTAGCGTCACAAGTTATCTCGCACGCCTGAAGGTGGCAGTTTCACGGATCAACTCATCACTCTGGCCAGAGACGACGCGTCAAAATGACCTGGAATCTCTGATGGCTCGGCTCAAGGAGATTCCTGGTCGAGTGCAAGAATGGAAGAAGTAATCTGCCCGGTGTGGTGCTAACGTGGCGTTGTCCTTGGTCAGAGTCCACTACAAGGAAGCTCGTGAAGACAAGCTGGCGGCGATCAAGGTCGCCAACACCAAAAGGCACGACTTCCAGTCCTTTATGGAGACTTTCATCGCTGCTGCCACTCGAATCGCAGATGGAATCGACTTGGATGAATTCGTCGAACCCGCCAGCCCTCCTCCTGCCGAGTGAACAAACTATGATATTTAAACATGTCTTAAATTTGCCTCGGAATGCCGAGTGGTTGCTGTAACCATTAAAATCCTTCGGGCTTGATGCTCGAATACTTTTGATTTGTTGCTTGGGACTTTAGGATTTATCCGAACTGCTTTTGAGTATACTTGTGATTGCTTTTGGGATCTGCTCCATTGTATTTGTGGCGTAGCTCGGAGGAAAAGATTGCAATCGACCTGCGCCTCGTCATCCTTGCGAACAAGGATGGAGCGTACGTTGTATTTGTGGCGCAGCTCGGAGGGGAAGGTTGTAGTCGACCTACGCTTCGTCGTCCTTGCGGACAAGGATGGAGCATACATTGTCTTTGTGGCGTAGATCTTAGGGAAAGGATTTTACAAACTTAGGCGAGTACTATATTGCAGCTAAGCCCCTGAGTGGGAGGATTGCTCACTACTCGGTAGGATTTTACAAACTTAGGCGAGTATTGGACTGTAGCTAAGCCCCCGAGTGGGAGGATTGCTCACCACTCGGTAGGATTTTACAAACTTAGGCGAGTAATGGACTGCAGCTAATCCCCCGAGTGGGAGGATTGCTCACCATTCGGTAGGATTTTACAAACTTAGGCGAGTATTGGACTGCAGCTAAGCCCTCGAGTGGGAGGATTGCTCACCACTCGGTAGGATTTTACAAACTTAGGCGAGTACTGGACTGCAGCTAAGCCCCCGAGTGGGAGGGTTGCTCTCCACTCGGTAGAATTTTTCAAATTTAGGCGAGTACTGGACTACAGCTAAGCCCCCGAGTGGGAGGATTGGTCACCACTCGGTAGGATTTTACAAACTTAGGCGAGTACTGGACTGCAGCTAAGCCCCCGAGTGGGAGGGTTGCTCTCCACTCGGTAGGATTTTTCAAACTTAGGCGAGTACTGGACTGCAGCTAAGCCCCCGAGTGGGAGGGTTGCTCTCCACTTGGTAAGATTTTTCAAACTTAGGCGAGTACTGGACTCCAACTAAGCCCCCGAGTGGGAGGGTTGCTCTTCACTCGATAGGATATTTTAAAACTTAGGCGAGTACTAGACTGCAGCTAAGCCTCCGAGTGGGAGGCTGGCTCACCACTCGGTAGGATTTTTGAAACTTAGGCGACTACTGGACTAGAGCTGAGCCCCTGAGTGGGATGGTTGCTCTCCACTCGGTAGGATTTTTCAAACTTAGGCGAGTACTGGACTACAGCCCCCGAGTGGGAGGGTTGCTCTCCACTCGATAGGATTTTGAAAACTTAGGCGAAACGGGTTCGCAACTAAGCCCCCGAGTGGGAGGCTGGCTCACCACTCGGTAGGTTGTTTGAAAACTTAGGCGAAACGGATTTACAGCTAAGTCACCCACTGGGGGTTTTCAGACGTAAACAAAAGCAACAACAATCGTGCCAGAGGACTGTAAAGCTCTTGTCTTTGATAAACAAATTACAAAGGTATTTCTTATTACACTTTATTCGAAGGAGCATTTAAGTATAAAAGGGGCGGAGCAGCTCCGCATTCCAAGATCATGGCTCGTCTTTCTGATGCTCGACACTATAAAGATGGTATGCTCCATTGTCGAGAACTCTGGTGATGATGAAGGGGCCTTCCCAAGCAGGGCGAGCTTGTGTGGCTTATGTTGATCCACTCGAAGAACCAAGTCTCCCTCTTGAAAGGCTCGACCCCTCACGTTTCTGGCGTGGAATCGATGCAAGTCTTGCTGATAAATGGTCGACCGGATCAAGGCCATCTCTCTTTCCTCCTCTAAGAGATCGACTGAATCTTGTCGGGCCTGTTCTGCTTCTTCTTCAGAGAAGAGCTCGACTCGGGGTGCGTTGTGGAGCAGGTCACTTGGTAGAACAGCTTCGGCTCCATAGACCAAAAAGAAAGGAGTTCGTCTAGTCGACCGATTAGGAGTTTTCCTCAAACCCCAAAGAACTGATGGGAGTTCATCGACCCAAGCGCCTGCTACGTGTTTGAGATCACGCATCAGTCGGGGTTTCAGTCCTTTGAGAATTAGGCCATTTGCTCTTTCTGCTTGTCCATTCGACTGCGGGTGAGCGACTGAAGAATAGTCGACTCGTGTGCCTTGAGAAGCACAGAAAGCCCTAAACTCATCAGAATCGAAGTTCGACACGTTATCAGTGATGATGCTGTGTGGAACTCCATATCTGAATGTCAATTCTCTGATAAAACTGACAGCGGTGCTGGCTTCAAGATTCTTGATAGGTTTAGCTTCAATCCATTTGGTAAACTTGTCGACTGCTATGAGCACATGAGTGAAGCCGCTCCTACCAGTTCTCAGTGGTCCAACCCCCTGTTCAAGAATTCATCCGATTAACCAGTTAACTTGCCGATTAATCCCTACTCGTAGGGTCACCGAGTAGCCGATAAACCGATAAATCATCCGATTAATTGATTAAATGGCCGATTAACTTGCCGATTAGCCTATTAATCCCCTACTCGCCAACCAACCGAGCACTCCAACCATATCCAATCCCCAAACAGCAAAGGGCCAGACGAGGGGAATGGTCTTCAGGGCTGACGCTGGCTTGTGAGACATGTCAGAGTAAAACTGGAAGCCTTCACATCTGTCGACTATATCTTTTGCCATTTCATTTGCTCGTGGCCAATAAAATCCGGCTGGGTATGCTTTAGCCACGTTGGCCCGAGAGGACGCATGGTGACCACAGGTCCCTGAGTGGATGTCGTTGAGGATCATTCGACCTTCTTCTGGCGTTACACATTTCTGACTGGCTCCAGTCACGCTTTCCCTGAACAGTTGTCCTCTTATCACATTAAAGGCCTTGGATCGACAGACGATCTATCGAGCCTCTTCTTCGTCCTTTGGGAGTTCCTTCCTAAGGATGTACACAATGTATGGCACTGTCCAGTCGGGAGTAATGACCAGAACCTCCATCATTAGATCGACCACGGCTGGGACCTCGACTTCAGTCGGATCTGTGGCGCTCTTAGGCTGTGGGGGCTCTTCAGTGAAAGGATCTTCCTGAACTGTCGGTGTGTGAATATGTTCCAAAAACACATTGCTAGGAATGGCTTCTCTGTTGGAACCTATCTTTGCCAAATCATCGGCAGCTTGATTTTTCAGACGGGGTATATGATGGAGCTCTAAGCCCTCAAACTTCTTTTCCAACTTCCTCACCGCATTGCAGTAACCAGTCATAGCTGGGCTTCTAACGTCCCATTCTTTCATCACTTGATTGACCACCAAATCTGAGTCGACGTAAACCATGACGCGACGGACACCGAGTGAAATAGCCATACGTAACCCATATAGGAGTGCTTCATATTCTGCTTCATTATTGGAGGAATCAAAGTGAATCTGGAGGACGTGACTGAGCTTGTATCCTCGGGGGGATACCAGTACCACCCCAGCACCAGAACCATTCAGCATCTTGGATCCATCAAAGAACATGGTCCAGTGCTCCGAGTGAACTTGAGTCGGCAGTTGTTGTTCGATCCACTCGGCGAGGAAATCTGCCACTGCTTGGGACTTGATAGCTTTATTTGCCTCAAACTTGATATCTAAGGGAAGGAGTTCAATTGCCCATTTTGCCACTCGACCAGTTGCATCTCTGTTGTGCAGAATCTCCAACAATGGAGCGTCGCTGACGACTGTAACAAAGTGATCAGAGAAATAGTGTGCAACCTTCTTCGTGGTCATGTAAATCCCATAAACAAGCTTCTGATAGTGTGGATATCCCTGCTTTGATGGAGTCAGAACTTAAGAAACATAATAAACCGGACGCTGGACTTTATAGGCTTTTCCCTCTTCTTCCCACTCGACCGTAAGTACTGTACTGACGACATGTCCAGTGCCTACTATATAAAGCAGTAAAGGCTCTTTGCTGATTGGAGCAGCTAGCACCGGCTGGGTAGAAAGCAGGGCTTTTAGCTCTGCAAATGTTGCATCAGCTTCAGGAGTCCACTCGAACTTAACTGACTTCTTCATCAGTCGGTAGATAGGCAGTGCCTTCTCACCGAGTCGAGAAATGAATCGACTTAGGGCGGCCAAACAACCCGTGAGCTTCTGCACATCATGCACATGCACAAGGCATTTCATCCGGAGTATGGCATCGACTTTCTCTGGGTTAGCGTCGATCCCTCGTTCGGAAACGAGAAAACCGAGTAACTTTCCTCCTAGAACTCCAAACGTGCACTTTGATGGATTAAGCTTGATATCATACCTTCTGTAACACCCCGGATGTAACTTTCCCAATTTGTACTCCAACTCTTGCTGTTTCCGGCATTAAGTTATTTTATTTTCTCGGGTTCGGGTCTTTGTCTCCGTGTGTTGTTGTCGTTGTCATGCATCTCATATCATGTCATCATGTGCATTGCATTTGCATACGTGTTCATCTCATGCATTTGAGCATCTTCCCCGTTGTCTGTTTTGCATTCCGGCGCTTCGTTCTCCTCCGGTGGTCATTTCTAGCTTTCTTTCGTGTGTGGGGATTAAACATTTACGGATTGGACCGAGACTTGCCAAGCGGCCTTGGTTTACTATCGGTATACCGCCTGTCAAGTTTCGTACCATTTGGACTTCGTTTGATACTCCAACGGTTAACCGAGGGACCGAAAAGGCCTCGTGTATGTTGCAGCCCAACACCCCTCCAATTTGGCCCAAAACCCACCTAACTCTGCTCCACGTCCTAGAGCGTTCGATCATGATCGCGTGGCCGAAAACCGCACCTGATTTGGACTCTCCTAGCTCCCTCTATGCCTATATATATCTCCCCCCATTCGAATCACGGACGAAACCCTAGAACCACCCACCTCTCGCGCCGCCGGACATTTCTCTGTCCGGTCGGACACGTCTGGATCCGTCGCCGCCGCCACGTGGCACTCCGCCATTGGCTGCGCCGCCGCCCCACTTCGCCTGCCGCCGCCACTCCCGTGCCGGGCCCGGGAGGCCCATGGCCGGCCCCCAAGGCCCAGTCCTCCGCCGCCGCCGCCCGGGGCATCGCCTCCGCCCCCGCCGCCCGGGGCATCGCCTCC
>NC_041388.1:131021523-131163612 GCF_002162155.2 Triticum dicoccoides | reverse complement strand
CGCCCGACTCCGCCACCGGTCGCCACCGCCAGATCCGGCCCGGATCCGGCCGGATCCGGCCCCTCCTTGCCTCCCCGCCAGTTTGCGACCTCGCCGGAGCTACCGCGCCTCGCCGGAGTTCTCGGTTCGCATGCCGTGAACAGTAAACCCTAGATCTGGGGTTTTTTTTTTCTCCAAGTCCCTAAATTTTCAGTCCATATGCTCCTGTTCGCGGCTCCGTAACTTTGCATCCGTAGCTCCGATTCATGCATATAGCATATCAAAATGTTCACCTCAGAGAGTACATCATTTAATTCCATTGCATCATTTTAAATTGATCTAATTTTGATGCCTGAAATGCTTTTAGAAGAGGGCTACTTGAGTTAATTGTCAGATCTGCTACTCCGTTTAGCACTTTTGTCATTTTTGCCATGATTATTGTGTGCATGATATGCCCGTGAGTTCTTCATATGTTTTGTTAAGGGTTTTGTCATCTTTCCATAGGTGCAACCCATGTATTTTTAGGATGTGTGTGGTGACTTGTGCAAGCTTGCAAAGTGAGGCACCCGGTAAATCTGTTTTCAGGGACTTCGTGATTTCACTAAGTCCTGGGATTGTTTATCTCACGATGCCATATGTTCATGTTGTTTCCTAGTGATCCGTGCCTCTTTTGAGGATGATCAGTAAAGGAGTTTTGTTAATATTGTAGTTCCCTATCCATCCGTGTCTTTGTTTGCAATTATGGAGCACGCTAGCTTGAGTCAATCGAGCTCTACTTTTGCTTCGTTGTGAATCTGGGCAGATCGTCAACTTGTTTGCGATTTTGCCGATGTTACTGTAGTTGATCCGTGCATGCTATGCCATTGTTCTTGCCATGTCTAGCTTGTATTTTGTGCCTTCTTACAGGATGTATGCTTGTCTTGCCATGAGTTGCACCGTGGTGAGTGCATCGAGCTCGTAAACATGCCTTCGTGAGTTATGTTTCAGCATGTCCCAGTTTTCACTAAGTCTGAAAATTGATTATGCTTTTGCTATGTTCGTGTGCTTGTTAGTATATTTTGTGATCCCTTTTGGCTCAAGGTCACTAAGGGCCTTTTGTTAAGCTTGTTGAGTAGCTCCATGCCATGTCTTTCTTTGTCATATTGAGGTCATGTAGCATGTTGTTTTGTTGCTCCGAAGAGGGCTATACGATTTGAAATTCCAGACAAGTGTTGATTTCACTGTCTGAGATCTGTTTTACCATTTGCGTTTTTGCCATGCTTGTTTGAACCTGTTAATGGATGAATTGGCCGTAGCTCAGTGCTAGACTTTTGTTAAGCATCTTGAATGCTCCCCTGCCATGTATTTTTTTGTCATGTTTGGGTGCTGTAGTATGTTCATCTCATTGCATTTAGATGCCTACTTATTCTAAATCGCAGACCGGTGTCATCTTTGAATCGCTTGCCATTTCCAAACCGTTACTCCGGTTCCGGCGTTCTTTATATCGTTTTCAAGCGATTTCACCTCACCTTTCCAGTGGCACACTTGGAATTCCAAGTTGAGGCCAGGTTCATGCATTTCTTGTCATATCTTGCATTTTGCATCCCGCATCGCATCCCGCATAGCATATCATCTTTGCATCGTGTTGTTTGAGTTTGCACGTGGTTGATTGTATCCTTGTTGCTTGTTTGTCTTGTTTGGTTGAGTCGGGAGACGAGTTCGCTACCGAGGAGCCCGTTGAGTTTGCTTTCGAGGATCCAGTCAACTCTGACAACTGTGCAGGCAAGATGATCTTACCCTCGAAATCACTACTATCTTTGCTATGCTAGTTTGCTCGCTCTTTTGCTATGCCATTGCTACGATGCCTACCACTTGCTTGAAAGCCTCCCAAATTGCCATGTCAAACCTCTAACCCACCATTGTCCTAGCAAACCGTTCATTGGCTATGTTACCGCTTTGCTCAACCCCTCTTATAGCGTTGCTAGTTGCAGGTGAAGTTTGGAGGCCGTTCCTTGTTGGAACATCTTTTATTTACTTGTTGGGATATCATTATATTGCTATGTTATCTTAATGCATCTATATACTTGGTAAAGGGTGGAAGGCTCGGCCTCTCGCCTACTGTTTTGTTCCACTCTTGCCGCCCTAATTTCCGTCATATCGGTGTTATGTTCCCGGATTTTGCGTTCCTTACGCGGTTGGGTTATAATGGGAAGCCCTTGATAGTTCGCCTTGATTAAAGCTTTTCCAGCAATGCCCAACCTTGGTTTTACCATTCGCCACCTAGCCTCTTTTTCCCTTGGGTTACCGGAGCCCAAGGGTCATCTTATTTTAACCCCCCCCCCGGGCCAATGCTCCCTCTGAGTGTTGATCCGAAGTGAGCTGCCTACGGGGCCACCTCGGGGAAACTTGAGGGTTGGTTTTACTCGTAGCTAGTCTCATCTGAGTGTGCCCTGAGAACGAGATATGTGCAGCTCCTATCGGGATTTGTCGGCACATTCGGGCGGTGTTGCTGGTCTTGTTTTAACCTGTCGAAGTGTCTTGAGTTACCGAGATACCGAGTCTGATCAGAACGTCTTGGGAGGAGGTCTATTACTTCATTGACCATGAGAGCTTGTCATGGGCTAAGTTGGGACTCCCCTGCAGGGATTGAACTTTCGAAAGCCGTGCCCGCGGTTATGGGCAGATGGGAATTTGTTAATGTCCGGTTGTAGACAACTTGAACCTTAACTTAATTAAAATGAATCAACTGAGTGTGTTACCGTGATGGCCTCTTCTCGGCGGAGTCCGGTAAGTGGACACGGTGTTGGAGTGATGTTTGCGCAGGTTGTTCTCTAGTTTCTCGCTCGTGCTTTGCCTCCTCTTCTCGCTCTCTTTTGAGAATAAGTTAGCCACCATACTTGCTAGTCGCTTGCTGCAGCTCCACTCATATTTTACCTTGCCTTACCTATAAGCTTGAATAGTCTTGATCGCGAGGGTGCGAGATTGCTGAGTCCCTGTGGCTCACAGATTACTATTACACCAGATGCAGGGCCCGATGATTCCGCTCCAGGAGACGCGTATGAGCTCAAGTGGGAGTTCGACGAAGACTCTCAATGATACTATGTTTCCTTTCTCGATGATCAGTAGTGGTGCCCAGTTGGGGGTGATTGGGACCGTTGTCGCATGTTGGGTTCTCTTTTATTTTGGCGCCGTAGTCGGTCCATGAGTGTTTGGATGATGTAATGTTATTTATGTACTTGATTGACGTGGCGAGTGTAAGCCAACTATGTTATCTTCCCTTTCATCATTATATCTACATGGGATGTTGTGAAGATTGCCTAACTTGCGACATATGCCTTCAATGCGATTATGTCTCTAAGTCGTGCCTCGACACGTGGGAGCTATAGTCGCATCGAGGGTGTTATACCTTCTGAGGTTGGCAAAGGTTTCAGCAAGGTCAGCCAGTAGGTTGGAACCTTTACGTGACTTGACCATAATGTCATCCCTGTATGCTTCCACATTCCGACTGATCTGAGTGAGCAGGCACTTCTGAATCATCCGCATGAATGTGGCTCCAGCGTTCTTCAAACCGAATGGCATAGTGACATAGCAGAAGCACCCAAATGGGGTGATGAAAGCTGTTTTTATCTCATCGGGTCCATACAAACGGATCTGATGATACCCGGAATAGGCGTCCAAAAAGGACAAACGCTCACATGCCGCAGTCGAGTCGACTATTTGGTCGATGCGAGGGAGAGAAAAGTGATCCTTCGGGCAGGCCCGATTGATATGATTGAAGTCAATGTACATGCAAAGTGAGTCGTCCTTCTTAGGAACCATGACAACATTAGCTAACCACTCGGAGTGGTAAATCTCTCGAATAAACTCAGCTGCCAGGAGCCGAGCCACTTCTTCACCGATTGCTTTTCTCTTTTGTACGGCGGACCGTCGGAGATGTTCCTTAACCGGTTTCACTTTTGGGTCGACTCGCAAACGATGCTCAGCCAGTCCCCTAGGAACACCTGGCATGTCAGAGGGTTTCCATGCAAAGATGTCCTAGTTCTCACGGAGGAACTGGGTGAGCGCTTCTTCCTATCTGGAATCGAGTGTTGTGGAAATGTGAGTCGGAGCAGCATTGGGATCAGTCGGGTGAATATGAATTGGTTTTGTTTCACTGGACGACTGAAATGCTGAATCCGTAGCAGGCTTCTTAGCTCGCAGAAAATCACTCGGATCTGCATTTTTTTTGATACTCCTGCAATTCCACTACTGCCATCTATGCATTAGCGATCTTCGAGCCCTTCTGGAAGCACTCTTTTGCCTTCTTTCGACTGCCAATGATAGTGATCACCCCTTTAGGACCAGGCATCTTCAATTTGAGGTACACGTAACATGGCCGAGCCATAAAACGTGCATAAGTTGGCCTTCCCAGAATGGCATGATAAGCACTCTGGAAATCCACAACTTCAAATGTCAACTTTTCTTTGCGGTAATTCTTGGAATCACCAAAAACTACATCAAGGGCGATCTGACCAAGTGACGCGGCCTTCTTGCCGAGAATAACTCCATGGAAACTCATATTGCTTTCATTGAGAATGGACATCGGAATGCCCATTCCTTTCAATGTTTCTGCATACAGTATATTTAGACCACTGCCACCATCCATCAGAACTTTAGTCAATCGAATGCCTTCGACTACTGGGTCGACCACCAGCGCTTGCCTCCTAGGGGTGGCTATGTGCGCTGGGTGATCGGACTGGTCGAATGTAATGGCAGTCTGAGACCACTTCAAATAACTGGGTGTCGCCGGGGCGACCATGTCCACTTCTCTGTTGATGACTTGCAGTCGACTCTTGCTCTCAACATCAGCAAAAATCATCAAAGTGGAATTTACGTGGGGGTAACCATCATTGTCCTCCTCCTCATCCTCGACTTTGTCCGCTTCCTTCTCCTTCCTTGGGTTGTTTCTCTCGGAATTGCTGGATTAGGAGTCGACACTTTCGAGTGGTATGCTTTGGGTAAATGAAATTACCCTCTTCATCTTTCTTGGTGTGAATGTGGCATGGTAAATCCAGCACATCATTTCCATCTTGTTCTTTTACTTTCTTGGGGTTCCACAGTCCTTTGGGTTTCCCCTTGAACTTCCCTTGAGTCACGGCTAAGGCTTCACCAGGAGCAGCTGGCTCGGCTTTGTGCTTCTGCTTCCGACTAGAGTTTCCTCCTCCGGTTTCCTGGGCGACTGTTTTGTGCTTGCCACTCCTGAGCCGGTCTTCTTATTCACCATTAGTGTACTTGGTGGCAATCTCCATCATCCGAGTCAGAGTTATATTTCCCGTCCGACCGAACTTCATATTCAACTCCCGATACTTAACGCCTTCTTTGAAGGCACAAATTGCTTGGTGATCTGACACATTCTCCGCCGTGTGGTGCAACGTGATCCATCTCTGGACATAATCCCTCAAAGTTTCATTCGGTTTCTGAACGCAACACTGTAATTCTGTCAACCCTGTTAGCCGCTTGCAAGTACCTTCAAACGTCCTGACAAATACTCGAGCAAGATCTTCCCAAGTATAAATACTACTAGGTGCTAACTGATTCAGCCATGCTCTGGCTGAGCCCTCCAACATCAGAGGAAGGTGTTTCATGGCCACTTCATCATTGCCGCCGCCAATCTGAACAGCCACTCGGTAGTCTTCAAGCCAAGTGTCAGGCTTGGACTCACCGGTGAACTTACTGACTCCAGTCACCAACCTGAAGTTGGGGGGAATCACTGCAGCCCTGATGGCTCTGTTGAAGCACTCTGGACCTGAGACATGCACTCTGCTGCTGGTTGGTAGATCTCTATCATGACCTTCTTGGTGAGCCCTCTTTATGTCAACCAAGCCCTGAACGAGAGTAGATCTTGCATCAAAACCTGGCTCCCTGGGGTCGACTGGAATCCTTCGCCCGACAATGTGAGGGCGCCTGTCATCATGTTGTCGAGGCATGTATGATCCACTCCTTAGGGGTGGCATGGGTACTCGACGACGATCATCGTGATCGAGTCGGTGATCATACCGCTCACTGTTCCTGTATTGATCTCGTCGGTCTCCATGTCCCTCACGCCTCGGGGGCGATCTTGGGCTGTGAGCCGACTGGACTGTGTCTGCAACCACGGATCTGCTGTGAATCCTATTCCGCGACTGAGATACTATTGTGTTCTGCTCACCCATGGCTCGGAGCAAGGCCCGGATCTGCACCAAACCCCGACCGGCTTCTGACTGGGAAGGTTGAATTGACTCCGCTATTTGAGCAACAGCTACGAGATTCTAGATTGGGGTTCGGTATACCTGAGTCGGAGGTGGAAAAAAGTTGACGTCGACTGGATTCGGGAGCACGCTGCCGAGCACGCTCGTCGAGTGTGTGTTGGAGGTTCTCCAGTCGAGTGCGCTTAGCCAAGTTGGCCAGGCGCGCCTCCTCCAAGGCCTGGGCCTCTGGGGTTTCTCCAACGATAGGAGTGTGAAGTGCATCCATGTTTCGGCGGTGAAGTTCTTCCCTCCGCTGCTAAGAGAGAGGTTCGGGGCGGTACTCTTCGTGAACATGCGACGGATCGCCGCCCCCATCGCCTCCGTCTTCACGGGTGAAGCCAGGAGGACTGCGTGGTCCATTGACCATCAAAACTTCCGCCGCAGGGTTGCTGCTGTCGCACTCAGACGCAGTCTCTACGGAGCCAGTCGACAGATCGAACAGGCCGTAGAGAGTTTCGTCGGGCTCGATTGCCGCGACTTGGGGGTGGCCAACTGGCGAGCCACCGCATGCTTCACCAACCGTTGAAGCCTCGATCGACCGGAACGTTTGTTCCGGCGGGCTGCAGGGAGGGGGAAGCTACAGGAGCCGACCGATATTGGGTCGACGGCTGCCGCAGGAGGACGCCGCGGACGCACGCGCGAACGTGCATTGCCCCGCGGACGGGGAGTGCCTCGACGTCGAGTGGAGCCTCCTGAAGCCAAGCGGAGTTGTCGGCGACAAACACGAGCGCGCCGAGACGGATCTCGCGGCCCTTAGCCAAACCTCCGCCTGCAACCATGATGAAGGGGATCGGAAAAATTGCAACTTCTCCAAAAAGTCGCTAAGACACCTGCCCCATGGTGGGCGCCAACTGTCGTGGTTCTAAGTCTGACAGTAGAATGGGGGGTAGGAATGTAGAGGCAAGATCCAAGCTATGAAGGAGTTGTACACGCGAGTTTTACGAGTTCAGGCCCTTCTCGGAGGAAGTAACAGCCCTACATCTCAGAGCCCGGAGGCGGTCGACTGGATTATATGCGTGTGTGTTACAGGGGGTGCGAACCCTTGTCCCTGAGGAGGGGTGTGGCTTATATAGAGTTCGCCAGACCCCTCCCGCCCTCAGTTACAAAGGGTTTAAGGTACATAAAGATGGAGACATTACTGGTAACGCCTGCAATAAAGATACATAATGACCATTAAAGCTATGACTTAATTCCCAACCGTTGCAGTGTGCAGAGGCTCTAGATCTTCTGATAGTCAAGTGATTATCTATACGGTCGAGTGTCTTCAGGATTGTCGAGTGGAACATAACTTCATGGTCGAGTGGATGATGATTTTTCTTCGAATGATCCTGGTACCTTTAGGGATGTCCTTGAGGAGGGTATCTTGAACAGATCCATCACCCTACCCTAGGTACATAGCTTCATCATCCCCTGATACGTCTCCAATGTATCTACTTTTCCAAACACTTTTGCCCTTGTTTTTGACTCTAACTTGCATGATTTGAATGGAACTAACCCGGACTGACGCTGTTTTCAGCAGAATTACCATGGTGTTATTTATGTGCAGGACCAAACGTTCTCGGAATGACCTGAAACTTCACGGAGCAACTTTTCAGAAAATATGAAAAATACCTACAAAAGATGAAGGCAGGGGGACCACCACCTCTCCATGAGGGTGGGGGCGCGCCCCTACCTAGTGGGCCCCCTGTTGCCTCTCCGACTCCAACTCCAACTCCATATATTGTGTTTCAGGGAGAAAAAAATCAGAGAGAAGAATTCATCGCGTTTTACGATACGGAGCAGCCGCCAAGCCCTAAAACCTCTCGGGAGGGCTGATCTGGAGTCCGTTCGGGGCTCCGTAGAGGGCAATCCGTCGCCATCGTCATCATCAACCATCCTCCATCACCAATTTCATGATGCTCACCGCCGTGTGTGAGTAATTCTATCGTAGGCTTACTGGACGGTGATGGGTTGGATGGGATCTATCATGTAATCGAGTTAGTTTTGTTAGGGTTTGATCCCTAGTGTCCACTATATTCTGAGATTGATGTTGCTATGACTTTGCTATGCTTAATGCTTGTCACTACGGCCCGAGTGCCATTGAGGGAGTCCTGGATTAGGGGGTCTCCGGATAGCAGAACTGTTGGACTATGAAGATACAAATTGAAGACTTCGTCCCTTGTCCGGATGGGACTCTACTTGGTGTGGAAGGCAAGCTATATCTCCTCCTTTGTAACCGACCTTGTGTAACCCTAGCCCCCTCCGGTGTCTATATAAACCGAAGGGTTTTAGTCCGTAGGACAACACACAATCATACCATAGGCTAGATTTTAGGGTTTAGCCTCTCTGATCTTGTGGTAGATCAATTCTTGTACTACTCATGTTATCAAGAATAAGCAAGCAGGACGTAGGGTTTTACCTCCATCAAGAGGGCCCGAACCTGGGTAAAACATCGTGTCCCCTGCCTCCTGTTACCATCCGCCTTAGACGCACAGTTCGGGACCCCCTACCCAAGATCCGCCAGTTTTGACACCGACATTCGTGCTTTCATTGAGAGTTCCTCTGTGTCGTCACCGATAGGCTTGATGGCTCCTTTGATCATCGATAGCGATGCAGTCCAGGGTGAGACTTTTCTCCCCGGACAGATCTTTGTATTCGGTGGCTTTGCACTATGGGCCAACTCGCTTGGCCATCTGGAGCAGATCGAGAGTTACGCCCCTGGCCACCAGGTCAGGTTTGGAAGCTTAAACTACACAGCCGACATCCGCGGAGACTTAATCTTCGACGGATTCGAGCCCCTGCCGAGTGTGCCACATGGTCACGATGAGCATGATTTAGCTCTACCATCGGACAGTGTTCAGGAGACCGCACCGGCAACCGCTCCGACCCTCAATTCGGAGCCAATTGCGCCATCCATGGACGGGTGGATAGAACTCGCCACGGAGGCCGTATTCTCAGCGGCGATCGAGCCGAGGATCGACATTACCCTTCACGGGAGCCGTGACGCCGAACTACCAGAATCTTCCCTGGCCACGGACTCCGAACTGCCTGCGCCCGTGCCTGTCGAATCCGACTGGGCGCCGATCATGGAGTTCACCTCCGCGGATATCTTTCAGCACTCGCCTTTCGGCGACATACTGAACTCATTAAGGTCTCTCTCCCTATCAGGAGAGTCCTGGCCGAACTATGTTCGGCAGGATTAAGATGCGGATGATGAAGAAATTCGCCGCCCACCTACCACCCACTTAGTAGCCACTATCGACAATTTGACTGACATGCTCGACTTCGACTCCGAGGACATCGACAGTATGGACAACGATGCGGGAGACGAAGAGGAACCACTGCCCACAGGGCACTAGACAACCACCTCATCATATGATATATATACATGGTGGACACACCCAAAGAAGGCAATGGCGACGAGACAGCGGAGGATGACCCCTCCAAGAAGCAACCCAAGCGCCGACGTCAGCGACGCCGCTCTAACTCTCGCCAAAGCAAAAGCGGTGACACCGGCACAGGAGATAATAGCACTCCGGACAGTGCCGAAGACGACAACAATCCCCTCCAGCAAGATTTAAAGTAGGAGGATGGAGAAGCCAGCCCTCCTGAGAGAGCGGCAGATGGAGAGGCGGAGGATGATAATTACATGCCTCCCTCCGAAGACGAGGCAGGCCTCGACGATGACGAATTTATCATGCCTGAGGATCCCGTCGAGCAAGAGCGCTTCAAGCGCCGGCTTATAGCCATGGCAAATAGCCTTAAGAAAAAGCAGTAGCAGCTTCAAGTTGACCAAGATTTGCTAGCTGACAGATGGACTGAAGTCCTTATGGCCGAGGAATATGAACTCGAACGCCCCTCCAAGAGTTACCCAAAGCGTAGGTTGCTACCCCGACTGGAGGAGGAAGCATTCAAACCTACATCTCCAGCATATGATGCGGCTGACCGGCCACCTCGTGGCCGCGACAAGGCATTTCAGCCAAAAGCTCAGCCCGCACCCCGACGTCACTCAAATAAAAATGTTAAGGCACGGGGAAACATGCTAGACCTGCGAGACGTATTGGAGGACAAAGCAAAACACGCAAGATCAATCTACGGATCACGAGGGCGCGCCACCATGCGGGATGATAACCGTCACGCCGGATACAGTAAAAGTAAATCCGGCCAGGCCGAACACAGCGGACAGGACTCATTTGAGCTGCGTCGCGACATAGCCTAGTACAGAGGCGCCGCACACCCCCTATGCTACACAGACGACATAATGGATCACCAAATCCCAGAGGGTTTCAAACCCGTAAATATAGAATCATATGACGGCACAATAGATCCTGCGGTATGGGTCGAGGACTTCCTCCTGCACATCCACATGGCCCGCGGTGATGATCTACACGCCATCAAATACCTCCCACTTAAACTCAAAGGACCAGCTCGGCATTGGCTCAATAGCCTGCCAGCAGAATCCATTGGCTGTTGGGAAGATCTAGAAGCCGCATTCCTTGACAACTTCCAGGGCACTTATGTGCAGCCACCAGATGCCGATGACTTGAGCCACATAATTCAGCAGCCAAAGGAATCGGCCAGGCAATTCTAGACACGGTTCCTGACAAAGAAAAATCAAATCGTTGACTGTCCAGATGCAGAGGCCCTAGCAGCTTTTAAGCACAAGATCCGCGACGAGTGGCTCACCCGGCACCTTGGCCAGGAAAAGCCGAAATCTATGGCAGCCCTCACGACACTCATGACCCGCTTTTGCACGGGAGAAGACAACTGGCTGGCTCGCAGCAATAACATATCAAAGAGCCACGGTACTTCGGATACCAAGGATAGCAATGCAGGTCACGTCGTAACAAACATAAGGCCGCGTCAATAGCGACAATACCGAGGACACGCCAGTCAATGCCGGATTTAGAGGCTCTAAACCCGGTCAGCGGAAAAAGCCATTCAAAAGAAGCACTCCGGGCCCGTCCAGTTTGGACCGTATACTCGATCGCTCGTGTCAAATACACGGCACCCCCGACAAGCCAGCCAACCACACCAACAGGGATTGTTGGGTGTTCAAGCAAGCCGACAAGTTAAATGCCGAAAACAAAGATAAGGGGTCACATAGCGATGACGAGGAGTAGCCCCGGCAGCCGAACATCGGAGGACAGAAGAGGTTCCCCCCACAAGTGCGGACGGTGAACATGATATACGCAACCCACATCCCCAAGAGGGAGCGGAAGCATGCACTAAGGGACGTATACGCGTTGGAGCCAGTCGCCCCAAAGTTCAACCCATGGTCCTCCTGTCCGATCACCTTCGATCGCAGGGACCAACCCACTAGTATCCATCATGACGGATTCGCCGCACTGGTTCTAGATCCAATCATCGACGGATTTCACCTCACTCGAGTCCTTATGGACGGTGGCAGCAGCCTGAACCTGCTTTATCAGGACACAGTGCGCAAAATGGGTATAGACCCCTCAAGGATCAAACCCACAAAAACGACCTTCAAAGGCGTCATACCAGGTGTAGAGGCCCATTGCACAGGCTCAGTCACACTGGAAGTGGTCTTCGGATCCCCAGATAACTTCTGAAGCGAGGAGTTAATCTTCGATATAGTCTTGTTCCGCAGTGGCTATCATGCACTGCTCGGGCGAACCGCATTTGCGAGATTCAATGCGGTACCACATTATGCATACCTCAAGCTCAAGATGTCAGGACCCCGGGGGGTCATCACAGTCAATGGAAACACAGAGCGCTCTGTCCGCACAGAGGAGCACACTGCGGCCCTCGCAGCAGAAGCGCAAAGCAGCCTCTTAAGGCAATCCACCAGTTCGGCGATTAAAGACCCGGACACCTTCAAGCGTGCCCGGAGTAATCGACAACAAGACCGCCTGGCACGTTCCGAGCTCGCATAGCAATGCGGCCCCCACCCCAGTCCCAGCCAAACGGTGACATCCGTGCCACGCATACATAATTACGCATTGAAAATACCATGGGCACAGGTGGGGAGGGGAGCATGACTACGGCACGCCCCAAGACGCGGCTCAACCGCACTAGGGGCTTCCCGCTTTGTTATTTTTCTTTCTTTCAGGACTTTAATCTCTGGAAGCCCCGTCCAGCAGTACGATTGCTGGACATACGATACAATAACCAAGGAGGTAGAAAGCTACGTCACACCATAGAACTCCCAGGTGGTCTTTGATAACGAGTGACATACCTGCTTTAAATACCATTCCTCAACTTGCCCTTGGAGGGGACATGTCAAAAAGTCCTACTTTTTGCTTATCGCACTACTTGTATCATTCTGCTTTGACGCACCTTTTTGAATAAACAATGCCTAGCACTAGACTATTACCGCATTCTCTATTCTTCTTATATATATATATATATATGTGTGTGTGTGTGTGTGTGTGTGTGTGTGTGTGTGTGTGTGTGCGTGTGTTCATTCATGAAATTCAGCACCCGTACACTCTGGTACGGCCAATACGCCAGGGGCTTAATACGGCGTGAGAAGTCCAAACACTTTCGACAGTGCGGCACCCCGAACTTATAGCATTATATGCATCAGCTCCGAATCATCTCTTGGGTCAATAGTTGGGTTTTCCCGGCTCCCATGTTTTGGTACCTTATGTTCCGATATATCGGCTAAGGTAGCACTAGGAGAACTACTGCGATTGTGCCCCGGTTCAGCTGGGCTAAGCACCTCAGTAGAGAAAGCTAAAACTGACTGTCATGATAAGGCGAGAGCTGGTCGCTGTTCGAGAGGTCTCTAGTCCCTAAAGAGTTATGCCGCTTAGAGCGAGGAGTCGACTTTGTCCGGCTTAAGGCGTGTATAGCGCCCCTAATTCAGCCTTCCGAACACTAGGGGCTTTGCCAAAATTTAAAATTGTAGACTTCTATGGCTAAGTGAGAGTGATAAAGCATTATAGTCTGATTGCCTTGTTCGTTGTGCTGAGCACCTCCCTCGAAGGACCCAACAATGGGAAAAAGAGTGCTCAGGTTTATCCTGAACACCCCAGCACTCGTGGCATGGGGGCAGAAGCCGACGACTCGCCATCTCTCAGATTTGATAAACAGCCGCACAGAAGGTAATATTTTAAATTCAAATAAGCGTTGCATAGCACATATGAACAAGTTTTCATAATACAGGATCACACGAGCGAGTTCATTCAAATATTACATCCTTAACACACTCGTCCGCCACAAGATGGGCACCCTTCAGGACACCCTCATAATACATTTCGGGGTGGCGATGCTCCTTGCCCTGCGGCGGCCCCTCCTTCACCAGCTTCTCAGCGTCCATCTTGGCCTAGTGCACCTTTGCACGGGCAAAAGCCCGGCAGGCACCTTCAATATAGACGGACCGCTTGATGACTTCCAGCCATGGGAAGGCATCCACAAGCCGCCTCACCAGGCAGAAGTAGCTGTTGGGAAGGGAGTTGCCAGGCCACATCCGGACTATAAAGCCCTTCATGGCCTGTTCGGCCTCCTTGTGCAGCTCGACCAGTTGCTTCAGCTGGTCGCTCATAGGCATCGGGTGTTCGGTCCCAATATATTGAGACCAGAACAACTTCTCCGTCGAGCTTCCCTCCTCGGCCTGGTAATATTTCGCGGCATCCGACACGCTGCGGGGCAAACCTGCGAATGCTCCTGGAGAGCTCCAAACTCGGGTAAGTAACAAGTAGTTTACTTTCACATGCGTGCTTTGCATATTGAATGCCTTACCCGCCGCTATCTTCCTCATCGCCTCAATCTCCTGAAGGGCCTTTTGGGCTTCTTAGCCGCTTTGTTCTCGGCCTCGGACAATGCTTGCCTCAAGGTCGCCACTTCGGTCGTGGCCCCTGGCACATTCATGATGATCCTGTCATTTCACAACCACATTTTCTTTTTTATATAGACAAGGTATTACTTACCTTTGTTCTCCTCGACCTGCCTCTTGGCAAGGACGAGCTCTTTCTCGGGCCCTCGAGGTCCTGCTTCAGTGCGGCGACCTCCGCAGCCAGTGCGACAGAGGTCAGCAGCGAAGCCTGCATACGCATACAGACATACTTATATTAGACTCCTGCAGATATTATTGATCCTCTATTTGGCTTTTCTTTGTGAACACCAAATAGAGCATCAGGGGCTACTGTCTATGCGGTAATATTTTTCCTATATTTTAAATACTTACCTCAAAGCATGTTAGAAGGCTGGCACATGCTTCAGTCAGTCCGCTCTTGGCGGACTGAACCTTCTTGATCACCGCACTCATAATAGTGTGGTGCTCTTCATCGATGGAAGTGTCGCGAAGCGCTCCCAGCAGGTCGTTCGGTGCCTCTAGTTGGACAGAGGTCACCGGCATGGCCGGCTTGCCCTTCTTGGAAGGGAGCCGCCTGCCCAAGTCCGGAACCACTAGAGGTTCCGGCGCGGTGTTCGGTTGAGAGCCGAACTTGGAGCCCCGGGAGCCTTGCTCCCTTTGCTCCTGGAGTCCGGAAGGTCGCCTTGAGGCGCCTTCGGGACTGTCTCCCCCAGGCTCGGTGCCCCTTGAGACAATACCTTGGCATTGTCCGTAGGGCAAGGAGAGGTGGCGGTTGGAAGTGTATCACTATCCATGTCCGATGAGTCCAAGGAACCGTCCGACGATGATACGTCGATACGGGCTTGGGGCGGACTGCATAATCATATTCGACGTTAGGAGAAGCAGTGCAACAAAAGTATGCTATGAGTTACTCTGGTATCCGAATACTTACGACTTCGCCAGGGGCTTAGCCCTGAGCAGCCACTCGTCTTCGCCGTCGGCGGCGGTGGTGGAACGGTCCAGAAGGAGAGTCCTTCCCTTCTTGGACCCTTCGGCCTCCCCGGTTGGGGCGGCCTTCTTTTTCTTGTCTCCCCCAGCTGGAGGGGGAGATTCTTCGTCTTCCTTCTCCTCGTTTTCACCGGAGGAGCGCGTCTCGGAGTTATCGGACGATGAGTCTGATACCACCTGGCGCCGGGAACTCTTTCGGGTTCCCTTGGCCTTCTTCTTGGTCTTATCCGGCACCTCATAAGGAGCCGGAGTCCGCATCTCCGTCAGGAGAGCGTCTGCGGGGTCTTCGGGCAGAGGGGCCGGACAGTTGATCTGCTCCGGTGCCTCCACCCGATCCTGTCAAAGGCATGGGAGCTCAGACCCCGCACATGGTTAAGCTATGGGAAATAAATATCCTACCAGATGTACAGAACTTACTAAATTCGCAGGGTGCTTCGCCCTTAGCCCGCGGTCCTCGGTAAGAGAAGGAGGGACCTCGGCGCCCTTGAAGAGCACCCTCCATACGTCCTTGTGCATCGTGTCGAAGAGCTCATGTAGAGTCTGGTGCTGGGCCGGGTCGAACTCCCATAAGTTGAAAGCCTGTTGTTGACACGGGAGGATCCGGCGGAAGAGCATGACCTGGACTATGTTGACAAGCTTAAGTTTCTTGCTTGTCATGTTCCGGTTACATTTATGGAGTCCATCCAGCTCCACCGAAGAGCCCCAAGACAGGCCCTTCTCCTTCCAGGAAGTGTGCCACGTGGGGACTCCGGATCGAAACTCGGGGGCCGCCACCCAGTTGGTGTCGCGCGGCTCGGTGATGTAGAACCACCCCGATTGCCACCCCTTTATGGTCTCCACGAAGGAGCCCTCGAGCCATGTAACGTTGGGCATTTTTCCCACCATGGCTCCACCGCATTCCACTTGTTGGCCGCCTACTACCTTCGGCTTGATATTGAAGGTCTTCATCCACAGGCCGAAGTGGGGCCGAATGCGGAGGAAAGCCTCGCACACGACGATAAATGCCGAGATGTTGAGGATGAAATTTGGGGCCAGATCATGAAATTCCAGCCCGTAATAGAACATGAGGCCGCGGACGAATGGATGGAGGGGAAACCCCAGTCGTAGACGAAGTGGGGGAGGAAAACCACCCTTTCGTGAGGTTCCGGGGTAGGGACGATCTGCCCGGCAGCCGGTGCGCGATATCCGCGGCTAAGTATCCGGCTCCACACAGTTTTTTGATGTGTCCCACCGTAACGGAGGAGGCCATCCACTTGCCTCCTGCTCCGGACATGTTTGGAGAGAGTCGAGGAGAAGGATGCGGACTTGGGCGCTGGAGCTCGAGTGCGCGAGAATGGATGAGCAAGGAGGAAGAAGGCGTGGGTAGAAAAAGGTGAGATCTTATCCCTTTATAAGGGCGGACTAAACTATGCGCCCCCACTAGCCTGGTAAAACTCGCTTATCCCCCAAGCGCCGTAATTGATGGCGCGGTTGGGTTACCCACGTCTGTATTGATGAGAATCCCGTAATAAGGGGAACATGATCTCTGCTTTGACAAGACGTGTCAAGAAACCGCCTCGCGTTATGTGCGGAGCTGGTTAAAGAAAAACAGTTCAAATAATTACCGGGTCGTGGCGTGATGTCATGTTGCCAAAACGTGTCAACAGATTAGATTTGTGGTAACATTATTCTCTCTACGGTGGTATGTGGAACTTATTTTGCAGGGTCGGACACTATCCTTGTATTCAAATTCTTTCGTGGTGTATTCGGAGGAGGAACCCGCCTTGCAATGCCGAAGACAACACTGCGCGCCGGACTCATCGTCATTGAAGCCTGGTTCAGGGGCTACTGAGGGAGTCCTGGATTAGGGGGTCTCCAGACAGTCAGACTATATCCTTTGGACGGACTGTTGGACTATGAAGATACAAATTGAAGACTTCGTCCCGTGTCCGGATGGGACTCTACTTGGCGTGGAAGGCAAGCTAGGCAATACGAATATGTATATCTCCTCATTTATAACCGACCTTGTGTAACCCTAGCCCCCTCCGGTGTCTATATAAACCGGAGGGTTTTAGTCCGTAGGACAACAGATAATCATACCATAGGCTAGCTTTTAGGGTTTAGCCTCTCCAATCTCGTGGTAGATCAACTCTTGTACTACTCATATTATCAAGAATAATCAAGCAGGACGTAGGGTTTTACCTCCATCAAGAGGGCCCGAACCTGGGTAAAACATCGTGCCCCCTGCCTCCTGTTACCATCTGCCTTAGACGCACAGTTCGGGACCCCCTACCCGAGATCCGCCGGTTTTGACACCGACAGCCATGATTTCAGATCTGAACCTATTATGTTTTCATCAATATATGAGTGTTCTTGATCCTATCTTGCAAGTCTATAGTCACCTATTATGTGTTATGATCCGTTAACCCCGAAGTGACAATAATCGGGATACTTACCGGTGATGACCGTAGTATGAGGAGTTCATGTATTCACTATGTGTTAATGATTTGTTCCGGTTCTCTATTAAAAGGAGGCCTTAATATCCCTTAGTTTCCGTAAGGACCCCACTGCCACAGGAGGGTAGGACAAAAGATGTCATGCAAGTTCTTTTCCATAAGCATGTATGACTATATTCGGAATACATGCCTACATTATAACAATGAACTGGAGCTAGTTCTGTTTCACCCTAGGTTATGACTGTTACATGATGAACCGCATCCGGCATAATTCTCCATCACCGATCCATTGCCTACGAGCTTTCCATATATTGTTCTTCGCTTATTTACTTTCCCGTTGCTATTGCTATCATCACTACAAAATACCAAAAACATTGCTTTTACTACCGTTACCTTTTGTTACCGTTACCACTACTATCATATTACATTGCTACTAAATACTTTGCTGCAGATATTAAGTTTCCAGGTGTGGTTGAATTTGAAGGAAATATGCCCTAGAGGCAATAATAAATTATTATTTATTTCCTTATATCATGATAAATGTTTATTATTCATGCTAGAATTGTATTAACCAGAAACATAATACTTGTGTGAATACATAGACAAACTAAATGTCACTAGTATGCCTCTACTTGACTAGCTCGTTAATCAAAGATGGTTATGTTTCCTAACCATAGATATGTGTTGTCATTTGATTAACGGGATCACATCATTAGGAGAATGATGTGATTGACATGACCCATTCCATTAGCTTAGCACCTGATCCTTTAGTATGTTGCTATTGCTTTCTTCATGACTTATACATGTTCCTGTGACTATGAGATTATGAAACTCCCGTTTGCTAGAGGAACACTTTGTGTGCTACCAAACGTCACAAGTAACTGGGTGATTATAAAGGTGCTCTACAGGTGTCTCCAAAGGTACATGTTGGGTTGGCGTATTTCGAGATTAGGATTTGTCACTCCGATTGTCGGAGAGGAATCTCTGGGCCCTCTCGGTAATGCACATCACATAAGCCTTGCAAGCAATGCAACTAATGAGCTAGTTGCGAGATGATGTATTACGGAACGAGTAAAGAGACTTGCTGATAACAAGATTGAACTAGGTATTGCGATACCGACGATCGAATCTCGGGCAAGTAACATACCGATGACAAAGGGAACAACGTATGTTGTTATGCGGTCTGACCGATAAAGATATTCGTAGAATATGTAGGAGCCAATATGAGCATCCAGGTTCCGCTATTGGTTATTGACCGGAGACATGTCTCGGTCATGTCTACATTGTTCTCGAACCCGTAGGGTCCGCACGCTTAACGTTACAATGACAGTTTCATTATGAGTTTACATATTTTGATGTACCGAAGGTTTTTCGGAGTCCCGGATATGATCACGGACATGACGAGGAGTCTCGAAATGGTTGAGACATAAAGATCGATATATTGGACGGCTATATTCGGACACCGGAAGTGTTTCGGATGATTTCGGAGAAAACCGGAGTGCCGGAAGGGTTACCGGAACCCCCGGGGAAGTATTGGGCCTTAGTGGGCCTAAGGGGGGAGAGAGGGCAGCAGCCCAGGAGGTGGCGCGCCCCCTCCCATGGGGAGTCTGAATTGGACTAGGGGAGGGGGCGTGGCCCCTCTTTCCCTCTCCCTCTCCCTCTCTTTCCTTCCCCCTTCTCTCTTCCTAGTTGGACTAGGAAAGGGGAGTCCTACTCCTACTAGGAGGAGGACTCCCCCCTCCTTGGCACGCCCCAAGGGCCGGCCGGCCTCTCCCCCTTGCTCCTTTATATACGGGGGCGGGGGGCACCTCTAGACACACAAGTTGATCTTCGTGATCGTTCTCTTAGCCGTGTGCGGTGCCCCCCTCCACCATAATCCTCGATAATATTGTAGCGGTGCTTAGGCGAAGCCCTGCGACGGTAGAACATCAAGATCGTCACCATGCTGTCGTGCTGACAGAACTCTTCCCCGACACTTTGCTGGATTGGAGTCTGGGGATCGTCATCGAGTTGAACGTGTGCTAGAACTCGGAGGTGCCATAGTTTCGGTGCTTGATCGATCGGGCCGCGGAGACGTACGACTACATCAACCGCGTTGTGCTAACGCTTCCGCTTCCGGTCTACAAGGGTACGTAGACAACACTATCCCCTCTCATTGATATGCATCACCATGATGTTGCATGTGCGTAGGAAATTTTTTGAAATTACTACGTTCCCTAACAGTGGTATGAGAGCCTAGGTTTTATGTGTTGATGTTATATGCACGAGTAGAACACAAGTGAGTTGTGGGCGATATAAGTCATACTTCTTACCAGCATGTCATACTTTGGTTCGGCGGTATTGTTGGATGAAGCGGCCCTGACCGAAATTACGCGTACACTTATGCGAGACTGGTTCTACTGACGTGCTTTGCACACAGGTGGCTGGCGGGAGTCAGTTTCTCCAACTTTAGTTGAACAAAGTGTGTCTACGCCCAGTCCTTGTGAAGGTTAAAACAGCACCAACTTGACAAACTATCATTGTGGTTTTGATGCGTAGGTAAGATTGGTTCTTGCTTAAGCCCGTAGCAGCCATGTAAAACTTGCAACAAACAAAGTAGAGGACGTCTAACTTGTTTTTGCAGGGCATGTTGTGATGTGATATGGTCAAGACATGATGCTTAATTTTATTGTATGAGATGATCATGTTTTGTAACCGAGTTATCGGCAACTGGCAGGAGCCATATGGTTGTCGCTTTATTGTATGCAATGCAATCGCCCTGTAATGCTTTACTTTATCACTAAGCGGTAGCGATAGTCGTAGAAGCATAATATTGGCAAGACGACAACGATGCTACGATGGAGATCAAGGTGTCGTGTCGGTGACGATGGTGATCATGACGATGCTTCGGAGATGGAGATCACAAGCACAAGATGATGATGGCCATATCATATCACTTATATTGATTGCATGTGATGTTTATCTTTTATGCATCTTATCTTGCTTTGATTGATGGTAGCATTATAAGATGATCTCTCACTAAATTTCAAGATAAAAGTGTTCTCTCTGAGTATGCACTATTGCCAAAGTTCGTCGTGCCCAGACACCACGTGATGATCGGGTGCGATAAGCTCTACGTCCATATACAACGGGTGCAAGCTAGTTTTGCACACGCAGAATACTCAGGTTAAACTTGACGAGCCTAGCATATGCAGATATGGCCTCAGAACACTGAGACCGAAAGGTCGAGCGTGAATCATATAGTAGATACGATCAACATAGTGATGTTCACCATTGAAAACTACTCCATTTCACGTGATGATCGGTTATGGTTTAGTTGATTTGGATCACATGATCACTTAGAGGATTAGAGGGATGTTTCTCTAAGTGGGAGTTCTTAAGTAATATGATTAATTGAACTTAAATTTATCATGAACTTAGTACCTGATAGTATCTTGCTTGTTTATGTTTAATTGTAGATAGATGGCTCGTGTTGCTGTTCCGTTGAATTTTAATGCATTCCTTGAGCAAGCAAAGTTGAAAGATGATGGTAGCAATTACACGGACTGGGTCCGTAACTTGAGGATTATCCTCATTGCTGCACAGAAGAATTACATCCTGGAAGCACCGCTGGGTGCCAGGCCTGTTGCTGATGCAACTGACGACATTAAGAACGTCTGGCAGAGCAAAGCTGATGACTACTCGATAGTTCATTGTGCCATGCTTTACGGCATAGAACCGGGACTTCAACGATGTTTTGAACGTCCTGGAGCATATGAGATGTTCCAGGAGTTGAAGTTAATATTTCAAGCAAATGCCCGGATTGAGAGATATGAAGTCTCCAATAAGTTCTATAGCTGCAAGATGTAGGAGAACAGTTCTGTCAGTGAGCATATACTCAAAATGTCTGGGTATAATAATCACTTGATTCAACTGGGAGTTAATCTTCCGGATGATTGCGTCATTGACAGAATTCTCCAATCACTTCCACCTAGCTACAAGAGCTTCGTGATGAACTATAATATGCAATGGATGGATAGAACAATTCCCGAGCTCTTCGCAATGCTAAAAGCTGCGGAGGTAGAAATCAAGAAGGAGCATCAAGTGTTGGTGGTCAACAAGACCACCAGTTTCAAGAAAAAGGGCAAGGGGAAGTAGAAGGGGAACTTCAAGAAGAACAACAAGCAATTTTCTGCTCAGGAGAAGAAACCCAAGTCTGGACCTAAGCCTGAAGTTGAGTGCTTCTACTACAAGCAGACTGGTCACTGGAAGCGGAACTGCCCCAAGTATTTGGCGGATAAGAAGGATGGCAAGGTGAACAAAGGTATGTGATATACATGTTATTGATGTGTACCTTACTAGAGCTCGCAGTAGCGCATGGGTATTTGATAGTGGTTCTGTTGCTAATATTTGCAACTCGAAACAGGGACTACGGATTAAGCGAACACTAGCGAAGGATGAGGTGGCGATGCGCGTGGGAAATGGTTCCAAAGTCGATGTGATCGCAGTCGGCACGCTACCTCTACATCTACCATTGGGATTAGTATTAGACCTAAATAATTGTTACTTGGTGCCAGCGTTAAGCATGAACATTATATCTGGATCTTGTTTGATGCGAGATGGTTATTCATTTAAATCAGAGAATAATGGTTGTTATATTTATATGAGTAATATCTTTTATGGTCATGCACCCTTGAAGAGTGGTCTATTTTTTATGAATCTCGATAGTAGTTATACACATATTCATAATGTTGAAGCCAAAAGATGCAGAGTTGATAATGATAGTGCGACTAATTTGAGGCACTGCCATTTAGGTCATATCGGTGTAAAGCGCATGAAGAAACTCCATACTGATGGACTTTTGGAACCACTTGATTATGAATCACTTGGTACTTGCGAACCGTGCTTCATGGGTAAGATGACTAAAACGCCGTTCTCCGGTACTATGGAGAGAGCAACAGATTTGTTGGAAATCATACATACAGATGTATGTGGTCCAATGAATGTTGAAGCTCGTGGAGGATATCGTTATTTTCTCACCTTCACAGATGATTTAAGCAGATATGGGTGTATCTACTTAATGAAACATAAGTCTGAAACATTTGAAAAGTTCAAAGAATTTCAGAGTGAAGTTGAAAATCATCGTAACAAGAAAATAAAGTTTGTACGATCTGATCGTGGAGGAGAATATTTGAGTTACGAGTTTGGTCTACATTTGAAACAATGTGGAATAGTTTCGCAACTCACGCCACCCGGAACACCACAGCGTAATGGTGTGTCCGAACATCGTAATCGTACTTTACTTGATATGGTACGATCTATGATGTCTCTTACAGATTTACCGCTATCGTTTTGGGGTTATGCTTTAGAGACGGCCGCATTCACGTTAAATAGGGCACCATCAAAATCCGTTGAGACGACGCCTTATGAACTGTGGTTTGGCAAGAAACCAAAGTTGTCATTTCTAAAAGTTTGGGGCTGCGATGCTTATGTGAAAAAACTTCAACCTGATAAGCTCGAACCCAAATCGGAGAAATGTGTCTTCATAGGATACCCAAAGGAGACAGTTGGGTACACCTTCTATCACAGATCCGAAGGCAAGACATTTGTTGCTAAGAATGGATCCTTTCTAGAGAAAGAGTTTCTCTCGAAAGAAGTGAGTGGGAGGAAAGTAGAACTTGATGAGGTAACTGTACCTGCTCACTTATTGGAAAGTAGTACATCACAGAAACCGGTTTTTGTGACACCTGCACCAATTAGTGAGGAAGTTAATGATGATGATCATGAAACTTCAGAACAGGTTACTACTGAACCTCGTAGATCAACCAGAGTAAGATCCGCACCAGAGTGGTACGGTAATCCTGTTCCGGAAGTCATGCTACTAGATCATGATGAACCTGCGAACTATGAAGAAGCGATGGTGAGCCCAGATTCCGCAAAATTGCTTGAAGCCATGAAATCTGAGATGGGATCCATGTATGAGAACAAAGTGTGAACTTTGGTTGACTTGCCCAATGATAGGCAAGCAATTGAGTATAAATGGATCTTCAAGAAGAATACTGACACTGACGGTAATGTTACTGTCTAAAAAGCTCGACTTGTCGCAAAAGGTTTTCGACAAGTTCAAGGGATTGACTACGATGAGACCTTCTCACCCGTAGCGATGCTTAAGTCTGTCCGAATCATGTTAGCAATTGCCGCATTTTATGATTATGAAATTTGGCATATGGATGTCAAAACTGCATTGCTGAATGGATTTCTGGAAGAAGAGTTGTATATGATGCAGCTGGAAGGTTTTGTCGATCCAAAGGGAGCTAACAAAGTGTGCAAGCTCCAGCGATCCAGTTATGGACTGGTGCAAGCCTCTCGGAGTTGGAATAAACGCTTTGATAGTGTGATAAAAGCATTTGGGTTTGTACAAACTTTTGGAGAAGCCTGTATTTACAAGAAAGTGAGTGGGAGCTCTATAGCATTTCTGATATTATATGTGGATGACATATTACTAATCGGAAATGATATAGAATTTCTGGATAGCATAAAGGGATACTTGAATAAGAGTTTTTCAATGAAAGACATCGGTGAAGCTGCTTACATATTGGGCATTAAGATCTATAGAGATAGATCAAGACGCTTAATTGGACTTTCACAAAGCACATACCTTGACAAAGTTTTGAAGAAGTTCAAAATGGATCAAGCAAAGAAAGGATTCTTGCCTATGTTACAAGGTGTGAAGTTGAGTAAGACTCAATGCCCGACCACTACAGAAGATAGAGAGAAAATGAAAGATGTTCCCTATGCTTCAGCAGTAGGCTCTATCATGTATGCAATGCTATGTACCAGACCTGTTGTGTGTCTTGCTATAAGTCTAGCAGGGAGGTACCAAAGTAATCCAGGAGTGGATCACTGGACAGCGGTCAAGAATATCCTGAAATACCTGAAAAGGACTAAGGATATGTTTCTCGTATATGGAGGTGACAAAGAGCTCATCGTAAATGGTTACGTTGATGCAAGCTTTGACACTGATCCGGACGATTCTAAATCGCAAACCGGATACGTATTTACATTAAATGGTGGAGCTGTCAGTTGGTGCAGTTTTAAACAAAGCCTCGTGGGGGATCTACATGTGAAGCGGAGTACATAGCTGCTTCGGAAGCAGCAAACGAAGGAGTCTGGATGAAGGAGTTCATATCCGATCTAGGTGTCATACCTAGTGCATCGGGTCCAATGAAAATATTTTGTGACAATACTGGTGCAATTGCCTTGGCAAAGGAATCCAGATTTCACAAGAGAACCAAGCACGTCAAGAGACGCTTCAATTCCATCCGGGATCTAGTCTAGGTGGGAGACATAGAGATTTGCAAGATACATACGGATCTGAATGTAGCAGACCCGTTGGCTAAGCCTCTTCCACGAGCAAAACATGATCAGCACCAAGGCTCCATGGGTGTTAGAATCATTACTTTGTAATCTAGATTATTGACTCTAGTGCAAGTGGGAGACTGAAGGAAATATGCCCTAGAGGCAATAATAAAGTTATTATTTATTTCCTTATATCATGATAAATGTTTATTATTCATGCTAGAATTGTATTAACCGGAAACATAATACTTGTGTGAATACATAGACAAACTAAACGTCACTAGTATGCCTCTACTTGACTAGCTCGTTAATCAAAGATGGTTATGTTTCCTAACCATAGACATGTGTTGTCATTTGATTAACGGGGTCACATCATTAGGAGAATGATGTGATTGACATGACCCATTCCATTAGCTTAGCACCCGATCGTTTAGTATGTTGCTATTGCTTTCTTCATGACTTATAAATGTTCATGTGACTATGATATTATGCAACTCCCGTTTGCCAGAGGAACACTTTGTGTGCTACCAAACGTCACAACGTAACTGGGTGATTATAAAGGTGCTCTACAGGTGTCTCCAAACGTACATGTTGGGTTGGCGTATTTCGAGATTAGGATTTGTCACTCCGATTGTCGGAGAGGTATCTCTGGGCCCTCTCGGTAATGCACATCACTTAAGCCTTGCAAGCAATGCAACTAATGAGTTAGTTGCGAGATGATGTATTATGGAACGAGTAAAGAGACTTGCCGATAACGAGATTGAACTAGGTATTGAGATACCGACGATCGAATCTCTGGCAAGTAACATACCGATGACAAAGGGAACAACGTATGTTGTTATGCGGTCTGACCAATAAAGATCTTCGTAGAATATGTACGAGCCAATATGAGCATCTAGGTTCCGCTATTGGTTATTGACCGGAGATGTGTCTCGGTCATGTCTATATTGTTCTCGAACCCGTAGGGTCCGCACGCTTAACGTTACGATGACAGTTTCATTATGAGTTTATATATTTTGATGTACCGAAGGTTGTTCGGAGTCCCGGATATGATCACGGACATGACGAGGAGTCTCGAAATGGTCGAGACATAAAGATCGATATATTGGACGGCTATATTCGGACACTAGAAGTGTTTCGGGTAATTTCGGAGAAAACCGGAGTGCCGGAATGGTTACCGGAACCCCCCGGGGAAGTATTGGGCCTTAGTGGGCCTAAGGGGAGAGAGAGGGCAGCAGCCCAGGAGGTGGCGCGCCCCCTCCCATGGGGAGTCCGAATTGGACTAGGGGAGGGGGGCGCGGCCCCTCTTTCCCTCTCCCTCTCCCTCTCTTTCCTTCCCCCTTCTCTCTTCCTAGTTGGACTAGGAAAGGGGAGTCCTACTCCTACTAGGAGGAGGACTCCCCCCTCCTTGGCGCGCCCCAAGGGCCGGCCGGCCTCTCCCCCTTGCTCCTTTATATACGGGGGCAGGGGGCACCTCTAGACACACAAGTTGATCTTCGTGATCGTTCTCTTAGTCGTGTGCGGTGCCCCCCCTCCATCATAATCCTTGATAATATTGTAGTGGTGCTTAGGCGAATGCCTGCGACAGTAGAACATCAAGATCGTCACCACGCCGTCGTGCTGACAGAACTCCTCCCCGACACTTTGCTGGATCAGAGTCCGGGGATCGTCATCGACCTGAACATGTGCTAGAACTCGGAGGTGCCGTAGTTTCGGTGCTTGATCGGTCGGGCCGTGAAGACGTACGACTACATCAACCGCGTTGTGCTAACGCTTCCGCTTCCGGTCTACGAGGGTACGTAGACAACACTCTCCCCTCTCGTTGATATGCATCACCATGATCTTGCGTGTGCGTAGGAATTTTTTTGAAATTACTACGTTCCCCAACAGAATTGACAACTCAGCTACTAATACTTGAGAGTATTCTTTGTCTCCCCTTGTGTCGAATCAATAAATTTCTGTTGAATACTCTACCCTCGAAAACTGTTGTGATCCCCTATACTTGTGGGTTATCATCCCCCATTAAATCTTTGTTTTGCAATATGAATCTTGATAATGATGGGACTGAATATGATCCACCTTTACCAAGAAGGCGTTCCAAAAGTTTAGAGTCTTTAGATCTTGATGCTAAAATTGTTAAAAGTGGGATTAAAGAGGTCGAAACTTTAAATATCAATGAACCCACTATTTGGGATTTCAAGGAATTTAATTATGATAATTGCTCTTTGATAGATTTTATTTCCTTGTTACAATCCGTGCTAAATTCTCCTCATGCTTATAGTCAAAATAAAGCCTTTACCAAACATATCGTTGATGCTTTCATGCAATCTTATGAAGAAAACCTTGAGTTGGAAGTTTCTATCCCTAGAAAACTTTATGATGAGTGGGAACCTACTATTAAAATTAAAATTAAAGATCATGAATGCTATGCTTTGTGTGATTTGGGTGCTAGTGTTTTCACGATTCCAAAGACTTTGTGTGATTTGCTAGGTTTCCGTGATTTTGATGATTTCTCTTTACACTTGCACCTTGCGGATTCAACTATTAGAAAACCTATGGAAGAATTAATGATGTTCTTATTGTTGCAAATAGTAATTATGTGCCCATAGATTTTATTGTTCTTGACATAGATTGCAATCCTTCATGTCCTATTATTCTTGGTAGGCCTTTCCTTAGAACGATTGGTGCAATTATTGATATGAAGGAAGGGAATATTAGATTCCAATTTCCGTTAAGGAAAGGCATGGAACACTTCCCTAGAAAGAAAATTAAATTACCATATGAATCTATTATAAGAGCCACTATGGATTGCCTACCAAAGATGGCAATACCTAGATCTATCCTTGCTTTTATGCCTAGCTAGGGGCATTAAACGATAACGCTTGTTGGGAGGCAACCCAATTTTATTTTTATTCCTTGCTTTTTTATCCTGTTTAGTAATAAATAATTTATCTATCATATGTTTTGGTTGTGTTTTATGTGTTTAATTAGTGTTTGTGCCAAGTAGAACCGTCGGGAAGACTTGGGGAAAGTCTTTTTAATCTTGCTGTAAAAAAGAAACTTTAGCGCTCACGAGAATTGCTGCCATTTTTATTTGGAAAGCTCTATTTAGTTAATTATTTTTGCAGATGATTAATATATAAATTCCTCACGTCCAGAAATTTATTTTATAATTTTTGGGGTTCCAGAAGTTGCGTTAGCTACAGATTACTACAGACTGTTCTATTTTGACAGATTCTATTTTTCGTGTGTTGTTTGCTTATTTTGATGAATCTATGGCTAGTAAAATAGTTTATAAACCATAGAGAAGTTGGAATACATTAGGTTTAACACCAATATAAATAAAGAATGAGTTCATTACAGTACCTCGAAGTCGTGTTTTGTTTTCTTTCGCTAACGGAGCTCATGAGATTTTCTACTTTAAGTTTTGTGTTGTGAAGTTTTCAAGTTTTGGGTGAAAGATTTGATGGATTATGGAACAAGGAGTGGAAAGATCCTAAGCTTGGGGATGCCCATGGAACCCCAAGATAATCTAAGTACACCTAAAAGCCCAAGCTTGGGGATGCCCCGGAAGGCATCCCCTCTTTCGTCTACTTCCATCGGTAACTTTACTTGGAGATATATTTTTATTTACCACATGATATGCGTTTTGCTTGGAGCGTCTCGTATTAGTTGAGTCTTTATTTGTTAGTTTTACACAATCATCTTTTATGTACACACCTTTTGAGAGAGACACACATGATTCGGAAATTGTTAGAATACTCTATGTGCTTCACTTATATCTTTTGAGTTATATAGTTTTTGCTCTAGTACTTCACTTATATCTTTTAGGGCACGGTGGTGGATTTGTGTGATAGAAACTATTGTTCTCTTATGCTTCACTTAGATTATTTTGAGAGTCCTACAAAACAGCATGGTAATTTGCTTTAATTATGTTAGGCATTCAAGATTAATAAAAAAATCTTATGAGTGTGTTGAATACTATGAGAAGTTTGATACTTGATAATTGTTTTGAGATATGGAGATGGTGATATTAGAGTCGTGCTAGTTGAGTAGTTGTGTGATTCCCGTAGCATGCACGTATGGTGAACCGTTATGTGAAGAAGTTGGAGCATGATTTATTTATTGAGTGTCTTCCTTATGAGTGGCGGTCGGGGACGAGCGATGGTCTTTTCCTACCAATCTATCCCCCTAGGAGCATGCGCATAGTACTTTGCTTCGATAACTAATATATTTTTGCAATAAGTATGTGAGTTCTTTATGACTAATGTTGAGTCCATGGATTATAAGCACACTCAGCCTTCCACCACTGCTAGCCTATCTAATACCGCGCACCTTTCGCCGGTATCATACACCCACCATATATCTTCCTTAAAATAGCCACCATACCTACCTATCATGGAATTTCCATAGCCATTCCGAGATATATTGCCAGGCAACTTTCCACCGTTCCGTTTACTATGACACGCTCCATCATTGTCATATTGCTTTGCATGATCATGTAGTTGACATTTTAGTTGTGGCAAAGCCACCGTTCATAATTCTTTCGTACAAGTCACTCATGCATCATTGTTGTCCCAGTATACCGCCGGAGGCATTCATATAGAGTCATACTTTGTTCTAGTATCGAGTTGTAATCATTGAGTTGTAAATAAATAGAAGTGTGATGATCATCATTCCTAGAGTATTGTCCCAAAAAAAGAGAAAGGCCAAAAAAAGGGAAGGCCCAAATATATATATATATATATATATATATATATATATATATATATATATATACATATATATATATATATATATAAAGGGACAATACTACTATCCTTTTTCCACACTTGTGATTCAAAGTAGCACCATGATCTTCATGATAGAGAGTCTCCTATGTTATCACTTTCATATACTAGTGGGAATTTTTCATTATAGAACTTGGCTTGTATATTCCAAAAATGGGCTTCCTCAAAATGCCCTAGGTCTCCGTGAGCAAGCGAGTTGGATGCACACCTAGTTCTTTTTGTTGAGCTTTCATATACTTATAGCTCTAGTGCATCCGTTGCATGGCAATCCCTACTCACTCACATTGATATCTATTAATGGGCATCTCCATAGCCCGTTGATACGCCTAGTTGATGTGAGACTATCTTCTCCCTTTTTGTCTTCTCCACAACCACCATTCTATTCCACATATAGTGCTATGTTCATGGCTCACGCTCATGTATTGCGTGAAGATTGAAAAATTTTGAGAACACCAAAAGTATGAAACAAATGCTTGGCTTGTCATCGGGGTTGTGCATGATTTAAATACTTTGTGTGGTGAAGATGGAGCATAGCCAGACTATATGATTTGTAGGGATAACTTTCTTTTGCCATGTTATTTTGAAGAGAAATAATTGCTTAGTTAGTATGCTTGAAGTATTATTATTTCTATGCCAATATTGAACTTTTGTCTTGAATCTTTCGAATCTGAATATTCATACCACAATTAAAAGAATTATATTGAAATTATGCCAAGTAGCATTCCACATCAAAAATTCTGTTTTTATCATTTACCTACTCGAGGACGGGCAGGAATTAAGCTTGGGGATGCTTGATACGTCTCCAATATATCTATAATTTTTGATTGTTCCATGCTATATTATATCCTGTTTTGGACATTATTGGACTTTATTATACACTTTTATATTATTTTGGGGACCAACCTATTAACCGGAGGCCCAGCCCAGAATTGTTGTTTTTTGCCTATTTCAGAGTTTCCCAGAAAAAGAATATCAAACAGAGTCCACATGGAGTGAAACCTTCGGGAACGTGATTTTCGGAACGAACATGATCTAGAGGACTTGGACCCTACGTCAAGAATGTTGGGGAACGTAGCAGAATTTTCAAATTTTCTACGCATCACCAAGATCAATCTAGGGAGTCATCTAGCAATGAGGGAGAGGGGAGTGCATCGACATACCCTTGTAGATCACGAGCGGAAGCGTTCAAGAGAACAGGGTTGATGGAGTCGTACTCGTCGTGATCCAAATCACCGATGACCGAGCGCCGAACGGACGGCACCTCCGCGTTCAACACACGTACGGTTGGTAGAGACGTATCCTCCTTCTTGATCCAGCAAGGGAAGGAGAGGTTGATGGAGATCCAGCAGCACGACGGCGTGGTGGTGGAAGTAGCGGGATCCCGGCAGGGCTTCGCCAAGCGCAAGCGGGGAGGAGGAGGTGTCACGGGAGGGAGGGAGGCGCCAGGGACTTGGGGTCGGCTGCCCTCCCTCCCCTCCACTATATATAGGGGGCCTGGGGGGCGCCGGCCCCTACAGATCCCATCTAATGGCAGGGGGCGGCGGCCTAGGGGTGGCTTGGCCCCCAAGGCAGGTGGAGGCGCCCCCACCCCCTTAGGATTTCCAACCCTAGGCGCAAGGGAGGCCCAAGGGGGCGCACCAGCCTACCAGGGGCTGGTTCCCTTCCCACTTCAGCCCATGAGGCCCTCCGGGATAGGTGGCCCCACCCGATGGGCCCCCGGGACCCTTCCGGTGGTCACGGTACAATACCGGTGACCCCCGAAACTTTCCCGGTGGCCGAAACTGGACTTCCTATATATAAATCTTTACCTCCGGACCATTCTGGAACTCCTTGTGACGTCTGGGATCTCATCTGGGACTCCGAACAACTTTCGGGTTACCGCATACTAATATCTCTACAACCCTAGCGTCACCGAACCTTAAGTGTGTAGACCCTACGGGTTCGGGAACCATGCAGACATGACCGAGACAACTCTCCGGCCAATAGCCAATAGCGGGATCTAGATACCCATGTTGGCTCCCACATGTTCCACGATAATCTCATCGGATGAACCACGATGTCGAGGATTCAATAAATCCCGTATTCAATTCCCTTTGTCAATCGGTACGTTACTTGCTCGAGATTTGATCGTCGGTATCGCAATACCTCGTTCAATCTCGTTACCGGCAAGTCACTTTACTCGTTATGTAACACATCATCCCATGACCAACCCTTAGTCACATTGAGCTCATTATGATGATGCCTTACCGAGTGGGCCCAGAGATACCTCTCCGTCATGCGGAGTGACAAATCCCAATCTCGATTCGTGCCAACCCAACAGACACTTTCGGAGATACCCGTAGTGCACCTTTATAGTCACCCAGTTACATTGTGACGTTTGGCACACCCAAAGTATTCCTACAGTATCCGGGAGTTGCACAATCTCATGGTCTAAGGAAAGGATACTTGACATTAGAAAAGCTCTAGCAGACGAACTACACGATCTTGTGCTATGCTTAAGATTGGGTCTTGTCCATCACATCATTCTCCTAATGATATGATCCCGTTATCAATGACATCTAATGTCCATAGTCAGGAAACCATGACTATCTGTTGATCAATGAGCTAGTCAACTAGAGGCTCACTAGGGACATGTTGTGGTCTATGTATTCACACATGTTTTACGATTTCCGGATAACACAATTATAGCATGAACAATAGACAATTATCATGAACAAGGAAATATAATAATAACCATTTTATTATTGCCTCTAGGGCATATTTCCAACAGTCTCCCACTTGCACTAGAGTCAATAATCTAGTTACATTGTGATGAATCGAACACTCATAGAGTTCTGGTGTTGATCATGTTTTGCTCGAGGAAGAGGTTTAGTCAACGGATCTGCGACATTCAGGTCTGTATGCACTTTACAAATATCTATGTCTCCATTTTGAACATTTTCACGAATGGAGTCGAAGCGAGGCTTGATATGCCTGGTCTTCCTGTGAAACCTGGGCTCCTTGGTAAGGGCAATAGCTCCAGTGTTGTCACAGAAGAGAGTCATCGGGCCCGACGCATTGGGAATAACTCTAGGTCGGTAATGAACTCCTTCACCCAGATTGCTTCTTGTGCTGCCTCCGAGGCTGCCATGTACTCCGCTTCACATGTAGATCCCGCCACGACGCTTTGCTTGCAACTGCACCAGCTGACTGCCCCACCATTCAAAGTATACATGTATCCGGTTTGTGACTTAGAGTCATCCAGATCTGTGTCGAAGCTAGCATCGACGTAACCCTTTACGACGAGCTCTTCGTCACCTCCATAGACGAGAAACATATCCTTAGTCCTTTTCAGGTACTTTAGGATATTCTTGACCGCTGTCCAGTGTTCCATGCCGGGATTACTTTGGTACATTCCTACCAAACTTACGGCAAGGTTTACATCAAGTCTGGTACACAGCAAGGCATACATGATAGACCCTATGGCCGAGGCATAGGGGACGACACTCATCTTTTCTCTATCTTCTGTCGTGGTCGGGCATTGAGGCGTGCTCAATCTCATACCTTGCAATACAGGCAAGAACCCCTTCTTGGACTGATCCATATTGAACTTCTTCAATATCTTGTCAAGGTACGTACTTTGTGAAAGACCAATGAGGCGTCCCGATATATCTCTATAGATCTTGATGCCTAATATATAAGCAGCTTCTCCAAGGTCCTTCATTGAAAAACACTTGTTCAAGTAGGCCTTTATGCTTTCCAAGAATTCTATATCGTTTCCCATCAATAGTATGTCATCCACATATAATGTGAGAAATGCTAAGAGCTCCCACTCACTTTCTTATAAACACAGGCTTCTCCATAAGTCTGCGTAAACCCAAACGCTTTGATCATCTCATCAAATCGAATGTTCCAACTCTGAGATGCTTGCACAAGCACATAGATTGAGCGTTGGATCTTGCACACCTTGTCAGCATTCTTAGGATCGACAAAACCTTCTGGCTGCATCATATATAATTCTTCCTTAAGGAAACCATTAAGGAATGCCGTTTTGACGTCCATTTTCCATATCTCATAATCATAGAATGCGGCAATTGCTAACATGATTCGGACGGACTTCAGCTTCGCTACGGGTGAGAAAGTCTCATTGTAGTCAACCCCTTGAACTTGTCGCTAACCCTTAGCGATAAGCCAAGCCTTATAGATGGTCACATTACCATCCGCGTCTGTCTTCTTCTTAAAGATCCATCTATTTTCTATGGATCGCCGATCAACGGGCAAGTCAGTCAAAGTCCATACTTCGTTTTCATACATGGATCCTATCTCGGATTTCATGGCTTCCAGCCATTTGTCGGAATGTGGGCCCGCCATCGCTTCTTCATAGTTCGAAGGTTCACCATAGTCTAACAACATGATTTCCAGGACAGGGTTGCCATACCACTCTGGTGCGGAACGTGTCCTTGTGGACCTTCGAAGTTCAGTAGCAACTTGGTCTGAAGTTTCATGATCATCATCATTAACTTCCTCCCTAGTCGGTGCAGGCACCTCAGGAACAATTTCTTGAGCTGCGCCACTCTCCGGTTCAAGAGGCAATACTTCATCAAGTTCTAGTTTCCTCCCACTTACTTCTTTCGAGAGAAACTCTTTCTCTAGAAAGGATCCATTCTTGGCAACAAAGGTCTTGCCTTCGGATCTGAGGTAGAAGGTATACCCAATAGTTTCTTTAGGGTATCCTATGAAGACGCATTTTCCGAATTGGGTTTGAGCTTTTCAGGTTGAAGTTTCATGACATAAGCATCGCATCCCCAAACTTTCAAAAACGACAACTTAGGTTTCTTGCCAAACAACAATTCATACAGTGTCGTCTCAACGGATTTCTACGGAGCCCTATTTAAAGTGAATGCGGCAGTCTCTATAGCATAACCCCAAAATGATAGCGGTAGATCAGTAAGAGACGTCATAGATCGTACCATATCCCATAGGGTGCGATTACGACGTTCGGACACACCATTACGCTGTGGTGTTCCAGGCGGCGTGAGTTGTGAAACTATTCCACATTTCTTTAAGTGCGTGCCAAATTCATGACTCAAATATTCTCCCCCACGATCTGATCATAAGAACTTGATTTTCCTGTCATGTTGATTCTCAACCTCACTCTGAAATTCCTTGAACTTTTCAAAGGTCTCAGACTTGTGTTTCATTAAGTAGACATACCTATATCTACTTGAGTCATCAGTGAGGGTGAGGACATAACGAAAGCCACCGCGAGCCTCAACGCTCATTGGACTGCACACATCAGTATGTATGATTTCCAATAAGTTGGTTGCTCGCTCCATTGTTCCGGAGAACGGAGTCTTGGTCATTTTTCCCATGAGGCATGGTTCGCACGTGTCAAATGATTCATAATCAAGAGATTCCAAAAGTCCATCTTCATGGAGTTTCTTCATGCGTTTGACACCAATGTGACCAAGGCGGCAGTGCCACAAGTATGTGGGACTATCATTATCAACCTTACATCTTTTGGCATTCACACTATGAATATGTGTAACATCACGTTCGAGATTAAATAAGAATAAACCATTGACCAGCGAGGCATGACCATAAAACCTGTCTCTCATATAAATAGAACAACCATTATTCTCAGATTTAAATGAGTAGCCATCTCGCATTAAACGAGATCCAGATACAATGTTCATGCTCAAAGCTGGTACTAAATAAAAATTATTGAGGTTTAAAACTAATCTCGTGGGTAAATGTAGAGGTAGCGTGCCAACAGCGATCACATCGACCTTGGAACCATTCCCGACACGCATCGTCACCTCGTCCTTCGCCAGTCTCCGTTTATTACGCACTTCCTGTTTTGAGTTACAAATATGAGCAACTGCACCGGTATCAAATACCCAAGAGCTACTACGAGCGCTGGTTAGGTACACATCAATAACATGTATATCACATATACCTTTGGTATTGCCGGTCTTCTTTTCCGCTAAGTACTTGCGGTAGTTCCGCTTCCAGTGACCGTTTCCCTTGCAATAAAAGCACTCAGTCTCAGGCTTGGGTCCATTCTTTGACTTCATCCTGGCAGCTTGCTTACCGGGCGCGGCAACTCCCTTGCCGTCCTTCTTGAAGTTCTTTTTACCCTTGCCTTTCTTGAACTTAGTGGTTTTATTCACCATCAACACTTGATGTTCCTTTTTGATTTCTACCTCCGCTGATTTCAGCATTGAATATACCTCAGGAATGATGTTTTCCATCCCCTGCATATTGAAGTTCATCACAAAGCTCTTGTAGCTAGGTGGGAGCGACTGAAGGATTCTGTCAACGACCGCATCATCCGGGAGATTAACTCCCAGCTGAGACAAGCGGTTGTGCAACCCAGACATTTTGAGTATCTGCTCGCTGACAGAACTGTTCTCCTCCATCTTACAACTGTAGAACTTGTCAGAGACTTCATATCTCTCGACCCGGGCATGAGCTTGGAAAACCATTTTCAGCTCTTGGAACATCTCATATGCTCCGTGTTGCTCAAAACGCTTTTGGAGCCCCGGTTCTAAGCTGGAAAGCATGCCGCACTGAACCAGGGAGTAATCATCACTACACGTCTGCCAAGCGTTCATAACGTCTTGTTCTGCAGGGAAAACAGGTGCTTCACCTAGCGGTGCATCAAGGACATATGCTTTCCTGGCAGCTATGAGGATAATCCTCAGGTTACGGACCCAGTCCGTGTAGTTGCTGCCATCGTCTTTCAGCTTGGTTTTCTCTAGGAACACGTTGAAGTTGAGGGCAACATTAGAGTGGGCCATTTTATCTACAAGACATATTGCAAAGATTTTAGACTATGTTCACGATAATTAAGTTCATCTAATGAACTCCCACTCAGATAGACATCCCTCTAGTCATCTAAGTGATACATGATCCGAGTCAACTAGGCCGTGAACGATCATCACGTGAGACGGACTAGTCATCATCGGTGAACATTTTCATGTTGATCGTATCTTCTATACGACTCATGTTCGACCTTTCGGTCTTCCGTGTTCCGAGGCCAAGTCTATACATGCTAGGCTCGTCAAGTCAACCTAAGTGTATTGCGTGCGTAAATCTGTCTTACACCCATTGTATGTGAACGTTGGAATCTATCACACCCGATCATCACGTGGTGCTTCGAAACAACGGACCTTAGCAACGGTGCACAGTTAGGGGGAACACTATCTTGAAATTATTGCGAGGGATCATCTTATTTATGCTACCGTCGTTCTAAGCAAATAAGATGTAAAAACATGATAAACATCACATGCAATCAAATAGTGACATGATATGGCCAATATCATTTTGCTCCTTTTGATCTCCATCTTCGGGGCGCCATGATCATCATCGTCACCGGAATGACACCATGATCTCCATCATCATGATCTCCATCATCGTGTATTCATGAAGTTGTCTCGTCAACTATTACTTCTACCACTATGGCTAACTGTTAGCGATAAAGTAAAGTAATTACATGACGTTTATGTTGACACACAGGTCATAAATAAATTAAGACAACTCCTATGGCTCCTGTCGGTTGTCATACTCATCGACATGCAAGTCGTGATTCCTATTACAAGAACATGATCAATCTCATACATCGCATATATCATCCATCACATCCTTTTGGCCATATCACATCACACGGCATATGCTGCAAAAACAAGTTAGACGTCCTCTAATTGTTGTTGCAAGTTTTACGTGGCTGCTATAGGTTTCTAGCAAGAATGTTTATTACCTATGCCAAAACCACAAGGTGATATGCCAGTTTCTATTTACCCTTCATAAGGACCCTTTTCATCGAATCTGATCTGACTAAAGTGGGAGAGACAGACACCCGCTAGCCACCTTATGCAACTAGTGCATGTCAGTCGGTGGAACCAATCTCACGTAAGCGTACGTGTAAGGTCGGTCCGGGCCGCTTCATCCCACGATGTCGTCGAATCAAGATAAGACTAGTAACGGCAAGTAAATTGACAAAATCAACTCCCACAACAACTTGTGTTCCACTCATGCATACAAACTACGCATAGACCTAGCTCATGATGCCACTATTGGGGAACGTAGCAGAATTTTAAAATTTTCTACGCATCACCAAGGTCAATCTATGGAGTCATCTAGCAACGAGGGAGAGGGGAGTGCATCTACATACCCTTGTAGATCGCGAGCGGAAGCGTTCAAGAGAACGGGGTTGATGGAGTCGTACTCGTAGTGATCCAAATCACCAATGACCGAGCGCCGAACGGACGGCACCTCCGCGTTCAAAACACGTACGGTTGGGAGAGACGTCTCCTCCTTCTTGATCCAGCAAGGGAAGGAGAGGTTGATGGAGATCCAGCAGCACGACGGCGTGGTGGTGGAAGTAGCGGGATCCCGGCAGGGCTTCGCCAAGCGCAAGCGGGGAGAAGGAGGTGTCACGGGAGGGAGGGAGGCGCCAGGGACTTGGGGTCGGCTGCCCTCCCTCCCCTCCACTATATATAGGGGGTCTGGGGGGCGGCGGCCCCTACAGATCCCATCTAATGGGAGGGGGCGGCGGCCTAGGGGTGGCTTGGCCCCGAAGGCAGGTGGAGGCGCCCCCACCCCCTTAGGGTTTCCAACCCTAGGCGCAAGGGAGGCCCAAGGGGGCCCACCAGCCCACTAGGGGCTGGTTCCCTTCCCACTTCAGCCCATGAGGCCCTCCGAGATAGGTGGCCCCACCCGGTGGACCCCCGGGACCCTTCCGGTGGTCCCGGTACAATACCGGTGACCCCCGAAACTTTCCTAGTGGCCGAAACTGGACTTCCTATATATAAATCTTTACCTCTGGACCATTCCGGAACTCCTCGTGACGTCCGGGATCTCATCTAGGACTCTGAACAACTTTCGGGTTATCGCATACTAATATCTCTACAACCCTAGCATCACCGAACCTTAAGTGTGTATACCCTACGGGTTCGGGAACCATGCAGACATGACCGAGAGAACTCTCCGGCCAATAACCAACAGCGGGATCTAGATACCCATGTTGGCTCCCACATGTTCCACGATAATCTCATCGGATGAACCACAATGTCGAGGATTCAATCAATCCCGTATTCAATTCCCTTTGTCAATCGGTACGTTACTTGCCCGAGATTCGATCGTCGGTATCCCAATACCTCGTTCAATCTCGTTACCGGCAAGTCACTTTACTCGTTCCGTAACACATCATCCCATGACCAACCCTTAGTCACATTGAGCTCATTACGCTGATGTCTTATCGAGTGGGCCTAGAGATACCTCTCCATCATGCGGAGTGACAAATCCCAGTCTCGATTCGTGTCAACCCAACAGACACTTTCGGAGATACCCGTAGTGCACCTTTATAGTCACCCAATTACGTTGTGACATTTGGCACAGCCAAAGTATTCCTACAGTATCTGGGAGTTGCACAATCTCAAGGTCTAAGGAAAGGATACTTGACATTAGAAAAGCTCTAGCAGACGAACTACACGATCTTGTGCTTGCTTAAGATTGGTCTTGTCCATCACATCATTCTCCTAATGATATGATCCCGTTATCAATGACATCTAATGTCCATAGTCAGGAAACCATGACTATCTGTTGATCAACGAGCTAGTCAACTAGAGGCTCACTAGGGACATGTTGTGGTCTATGTATTCACACATGTATTACGATTTCCGGATGACACAATTATAGCATGAACAATAGACAATTATCATGAACAAGGAAATATAATAATAACCATTTTATTATTGACTCTAGAGAATATTCCCAACAAAGAAAGCAACCAGGAGGGCACGGGGTAGGGGGCGCACCTAGCCCCCCCCCCCCCCAGGCGCGCCCTCCACCCTCGTGGGGCCCATGTTGCTCCACCGACGTACTTCTTCCTCCTATATATACCTACGTACCCCCAAACTACCAGATACGGAGCCAAAACCCTAATTCCACTGCCGTAACTTTCTGTACCCGTGAGATCACATCTTGGGGCCTTTTCCGGAGCCCCGCCGGAGGGGGCGTCGATCACGGAGGGCTTCTACATCAACACCATAGCCACTCCGATGAAGTGTGAGTAGTTTACTTCAGACCTTCGGGTCCATAGTTATTAGCTAGATGGCTTCTTCTCTCTTTTTGGATCCCAATACAAAGTTCTCCCCCTCTCTTCTGGAGATCTATTCGATGTAATCTTCTTTTGCGGTGTGTTTTTTGAGATCGATGAATTGTGGGTTTATGATCAAGTTTATCTATGAACAATATTTGAATCTTCTCTGAATTCTTTTATGTATGATTGGTTATCTTTGCAAGTCTCTTTGAATTATCAGTTTGGTTTGGCCTACTAGATTGATCTTTCTTGCAATGGGAGAAGTACTTAGCTTTGGGTTCAATCTTGCGGTGTCCTTTCCTAGTGACAGTAGGGGCAGCAAGGCACGTATTGTATTGTTGCCATCGAGGATAACAAGATGGGATTTATTTCATATTGCATGAGTTTATCCCTCTACATCATGTCATCTTGCTTAAAGCGTTACTCTGTTCTTTTGAACTTAATACTCTAGATGCATGCTGGATAGCGGTCAATGTGTGGAGTAATAGTAGTAGATGAAGGCAGGAGTCAGTCTACTTGTCTCGGACGTGATGCCTATATACATGATCATACCTAGATATTCTCATAACTATGCTCAATTCTGTCAATTGATCAACAGTAATTTGTTTACCCACCGTAATACTTATGCTCTCGAGAGAAGCCACTAGTGAAACCTAAGGCCCCGGGTCTATTTTCCATCATATTAATCTTCCGTCAACAAGATATTTCCTTTTCCGTTTATTTTGCTTTCTTTACTTTGCATCTTTATCATAAAAATACCAAAAAAAATATTTTATCATATCTATCAGATCTCACTTTCGTAAGTGACCGTGAAGGGATTGACAACCCCTTTATTGCGTTGGTTGCGAGGATTTTATTTGTTTGTGTAGGTGCGAGGGACTCGTGCGTGGCCTCCTACTGGATTGATGCCTTGGTTCTCAAAAACTGAGGGAAATACTTACGCTACTTTGCTGCATCACCCTTTCCTCTTCAAGGGAAAACCAACGCAATGCTCAAGAGGTAGCAGAACATACCCTCAGCCCCGAGGGTGAACTACTCCCTCCGCATCATGGAGAGCGCCGGGATGATGAAGATGGCCACCGGAGAGGGATTCCCCCCTCCGACAGGTTGCCGAAATGGGTCTAGATTGGTTTTCGGTGGCTACAGAGGCTTCTAGCAGCGGAACTCCCGGTCTAGGTTTCTTTCTGGAACTTTAAGTATATATAAGAGGTTTTGGCGTCGAGAACAAGTCAGGGGGGTCTCCAGGCTGTCCACGAGGTAGGGAGGCGCGCCTACTACCTCTTGAGCACTGCATTGGTTTTCCCTTGAAGAGGAAAGGGTGATGCAGCAAAGTAGCGTAAGTATTTCCCTCAGTTTTTGAGAACCAAGGTATCCATCCAGTAGGAGGCCACGCACGAGTCCCTCGCACCTACACAAACAAATAAAATCCTCGCAACCAACGCAATAAAGGGATGGTCAATCCCTTCACGGTCACTTACGAAAGTGAGATCTGATAGATATGATAAGATAATTTTTTTGGTATTTTTATGATAAAGATGTAAAGTAAAGAAAGCAAAATAAACGGAAAAGGAAATAGATCGTTCATGGAAGATTAATATGATGGAAAATAGAATCGGGGGCCATAGGTTTCACTAGTGGCTTCTCTCGAGAGCATAAGTATTACAGTGGGTAAACAAATTACTGTTGAGCAATTGGCAGAATTGAGCATACTTATGAGAATATCTAGGTATGATCATGTATATAGGCATCACGTCCGAGACAAGTAGACCAACTCCTGCCTGCATCTACTACTATTACTCCACACATCAACCGCTATCCAGCATGTGTTGGCGTTCTGGGAACGGGGGTCCCCAGACTTGCCTGCCTGCGGCCTGCGGCTTGTGGCATGGCTTAGGCAGGGGCACAGCGCAGCCCATATTCATCAGCTCAAGCTCAAGACCCTCGCGAGGGGCCAAGCCTCGCGGGGCGGATGACAGGAAGCTTCCTCAGAGGCGGCCTCATCAGGCAGGCTCGCGAGGAGGCGGAGAGATCAAGGCAAGGGTACCTCGCGAGGAACCCGTGACGCAAGCCATGACGATCGAGACCAGGCGGGCGCCAGGCGGGCGCCGGCCTGCGCAGTGTCCTTGTTTCCCCTTGGTGCAAAGGGGGCAAGCACAGGCGAAGGCATCATGCAAAGGTTACCATTCCGGTGCAACGAGACCAAGACCAGCCGGACGGCAGGACGGAGATCACCGTGGAGCCCAAGATGGCGTCATCGCCAGTGCCTTTGGCAGCCGAAGACCACCTTTGGTAAGGATAACTTGTACTACATGTTCCCCTTCGAAATGGCCAATTGTTGGCGCCCTTCCCGCTCATTATTTGGGGAGAGGCCCAGGGCCTCTATAAATAGAGCTAGCCACCACAAAGTAAGAGAGGACACCCCGGAGAGATCTGGTAGAACCCCAGCAGAGAGAGAGAGAGGCGACTGAACTCACCCTAGAAGTTCATCGCACCAGCTCAAGAACACCTCTCGCGAGGCTGTTCTTCCCTTGTACTGTCCATCATCAGCCCTAGAGGCAATCCACCACACCACACACTGGAGTAGGGTATTACACCACAACGGTGGCCCGAACCAGTATAAACCTCGTGTCTCTTGTGTTGTTCATCATTTTCATCTTAGTTCGCACAAGAGGATCGGACATAGATCGGTAGGGGAGAGATCTCCACGCGCACCCCAGTGTTCGAACCTCAAGGCTCTGCCGGAACCCGAAACCCGACATTTGTCGCGCCGGGTTGGGGTGCGCCAGAATCTTCCGTCCGATGTTCGTGTGTGATCTTCTGTCGTGTCCATGGCTGACGCTCGTCGGGCTCGCGCCGAGCGCTGGGCTGCTCACGCCGCTCGCGTCGCCCAGACGGCGCCTGTCGGCGGCCCCCCTCGTCGTTCCCCGTCGCCCGCCGCCACTGGCCTGGCGGGGAACGAGCAGCAGGCCTCGTCCCAGCACCCCTCGGTGCGGCGGGATGGCCGCACCGCCACCACGTCGCTGACTCCAGCTGGCTTGTCCTCCCACGCCCGTCGCGCACCCATGGATGCGCACGCCTCACTGCTCTTGGCGCAGGAGCTCCTGCACTATCGCCCCGTCGACGACCTCTACGAGGACTGGTTCGCCCGCATCACCGAGCTCGTCAGTGCCGCAGGGGGCTCCCCCTTGCGGTCCCTCTCACTGCCTCGCCCTCCATCCCGTGCAGGGGGCGAGGATCAGGAGGCGCCTCCGCCGCCTCCTCCCCAAGAAGGTGCCTTGGCTCCAAGGCGCGCAGCCCCAGGGCGAGACCCTCCACGTCCGGCGCCTGCGCAGCAAGGGAGCTGCCAAGAGATCCCACGTCCCCGGGAAGGTGCTCGCGCGCTCCCAGCGTCGGTGCGCCAAGATTGCGCCCCAGCGCCTCCACAATAAAACCCCGCGCTGCTCCCAGTGGCCGCGCGTGGTGACCCGCAAGAACGAGTCCAGCACCAGCAAAGGGCGCCGATGGCCACGGCGGGCTGCCTCGCCTTCACCCCCGAGCTACGCGGCGTCACATGGCCAGGCAAGTTCAAGCCTGACCTCCCTCCCCGCTACGATGGCACAGTGGACCCCGCGGAGTTCCTGCAGCTCTACGAGCTAGGCATCGTAGCGGCCAACGGAGATGAGAAGGTCATGGCGAATTGGTTCCCCATGGCGCTCAAGGACGGCGCCCGCACCTGGCTCCTGAACCTGGTGCCCGGCCCGATCTCCTCCTGGAGTGAGATGCGCACCCGCTTCATCGCCAACTTCCAGGGCACTCACGACCGGCCCCCGGCCGTGAGCAACCTGTGCCGCATCAAGCAACAGCCAGGAGAAACCTTGTAGAAGTACATCCAGCGCTTCAACTATGCTCGCCTCAAGATCCCCAAGGTGACCGAAGAAGCCATCATCTCAGCCTTCTCCGACGACATGCGTAACGTCAAGATGAAGGAAGAGCTAGCAATCCATGAAGACCTGAGCACATCCCTGGAGCTGTTCAACTTGGCGACCAAGTGCGCCAGGGCTGAGGAAGGGCGTCTCTCCCTCATCGAGATCCCGACAGCCGACCCGGAAGAAAAGAAGCTCAAGGCCAAGGACGTGAAGCGCAAAGGGGTTGCCGTGCTAGCAGCGGAACTGGACACCAAGCGAGGCAAGGATCACCTGGGTCATCCAAGGGCGGACGGTACTACGTGTACCACGACCTCCACACCCATAACACCAATGAATGTCAAGAGCTCAGAGCCGTGTGAGAGGGGCGAATCGGCCGACGCCCAGAGCGCAACGACAGGGGCTATGGCCGAGGAGGAGGAAGAGGCAGTGGATGATGGGAAGACTGTGGCATTCGCCAGGGATGGCGTGACCGCCCTCGCGAGGACCGCTGGCTGGACCAGCCTCGTGAGGACCGTCCCCACGGCAACGCAGGCCTCCCTCCTCTGCCGCCTCCACCAAGGAGGAACGAAGACCAACACCAAGAAGATGGGGCTGGGGGCTTCCAAGAGCCGCGTGCAATTGCTTGCATCTTGGGCGGCGCCTAGGCCCCAGCCTCACAGCGCATCTTCAAGCAGTTTGCTCGCGAGGTGAATGTAGTCCTTCCGAAGCTTGAGGCCACGCGCCCTCTCAGGTGGTCTTCGTGCACGATCACATTCAGTTCCGCAGACCAGCTCGAGTGTGCGGCAACAGCCGGAGTCCTCCCGATGATTTGCTCCCCAGTCATCAGCAACGTGCAGGTCACCAGGACCCTCATCGATGGCGGAGCAGGACTCAACCCCTTGTTCGTCGAGACGTTCGATAATCTCCAAGTGCCATACGACCAGCTTCAGCCGACCAAGCCTTTCTCAGGAGTCACCGATGGTTCCACTGTTCCAATTGGGCAGGTTCGCCTTCCGGTCACCTTCGGGAACGCAACAACTACCGCACCGAGCTCATCGACTTCGACGTCGCTCACATATGCCTGCCATACAATGCCATCCTCGGGTACCCAGCCCTAGCCAAGTTTATGGCAGTGACTCACCATGGTTACAATGTCCTCAAGATTCCAGGAAGCGGTGGAGTCATCACCGTACCCTGTGAAGAAAGGGACGCAGTGTGCTCGCTCGAGCGTGCGTTCCAAGCCGCAGCAATCGAAGACCCAGATCGCAGGAGCGGGAGGCCTCCTGAGGCGACCCTCAAGAAGAATAAGACCTCACCTGGCCAGAGCCACAAGGAAGCAGGCACCTCCGGAGGTATCGCGTCAGGATTCGCGCCCGATCAGGGAGCGCCGCCCTCTCGCGCATAGGAAGGTGCGCCCGGCGCCCTTCCCAGGCAGGGCTCGGGGGCTCTCTCTTGGAGAGCCACCGACCTTTCCAAGGTCGCGGGGGAGGCGCTCGGGCACCACTTAGAGGGGTGCTTTCAGGCACGCTTCCCTCAAAAAGGTACAAGTCAAAGGAGACCAAACCCTCAGGAGTTCATCGCAAGGAACACCCAAGAGCTACAAGAGTCCAGAGTCATGCACGGCAGCCGCCGCTTACCTATCGTGGCCCCACATCCGGGCGAGGATGGAGGACTGCGCGTCTGCGTCGACGTACCAGGGCTCAACCGAGCTGTGTCCCAGGAGCGCCTATGGCCTTCGGCCATAGGGCGCTGCGTGGGACCACCCCACAGCTACGTTCGCATGCTTTTCGGCCTGTCGAGCGCAGTCGCCGCACATCAGCGCCTGTTGAGGAGCATTCTGGAGGCTCAGGAGGTCAGGCATCGCGCGGTCCTGGCGGAGGTGGCGATGGTCCCCGAAGACCTGCACGTGCCACTGGAGCCTCCCGAGGCCCCTGGGCCTGGGGGCTCATGAAGGCCGACATCTTCACCGTGCATCGCTCACTTCCTCAGCATCACTTCATCTTCAATAGCACCAGGTGACATCTTTCAGAGTTCTACTTTCAGCTGGGAGCGCCCACAGGGCTGCACCATTCCCAGGCCGCGTGGGTCCGTCCTCGCGGCATGTATCCATTTTGTTTATGCTCTTTATTTACCTTGTTGGGGGCGCCCCTCGAGCTGCATCATCCCCACACCACTCGGGCCCGACCCAGTGGCAGATGCTTTTCTAGCATTTACCCTAGGATGAAGTTGTTCTTTCACGCTTAATCTGATTCCCATAATTATCACCTACTGCTTGTCGTCGTGCAAAGCGCTTGCACGTTAAAAGGGGGGCACCTGAGCATCGCGACTCATGGGCTCTTACTGGCTCTCCAGCCCTCACCCCCTGGCCTTGACCCATGGCATCGCAACCTGTCATACCAGCGGCGGCTGAGCTCGCTCGGGGGCCGGGACCTGAGGATGTAGAGCATTTGCATTCTAACAACCCTGCAGGAACGCACCAATTGATAAAGGCCCAGAGCCAGGCGCAACCCGCCTCGAGGTAGGGCCTCCTGAGTCCCGCACTGGCTCACGGGTACCCAGATACACCTCTCCTAGCCCTACCGTGCCGGCCACGTGTCAGGGCGGGGCTGTACACGCCCCGGGGGCTCCTCCCGGAGGGGAGCCCCCTCCCACGCACCAGTGGAAGCACCATGCTCCGTGCTGGCTGACGACACTGTCGAGGAGCGGCTATGCCCGTACACATACGGAAGTGCTATGCTCCACGCTGGTGATAAACAATTGAGGGCGGCCCATGGCCGTACCAACCTCAGGGAGCCCAGAGCTCAGTGTCCGGCACCATCGCAATGCCTCCCCTCGGGAGTGCCGCGCGAGGGGGCTAGACACGGGGGCTACGCCCGGGCCTCGCCCGAGCGCACGCCACCCAGCCAGGTCCCTTGGACCTGGTCGTCGCGCGCCACTCCCCGAGCGGAGCCAAGGTATGAAACCCGTTTGAGCATCTAGGGGGACTCCTGAGCATCGCAACTCAGGAGCCTAACTTTCCACGTAGCCCCTCACTCCTTAGTCCCGTCCTTGGTTTCCGGTCGGGGCTAACGCTGGGTGAGGTACGCGTGGGGCCGGGCCCTACCGACGTAGAACGATCAATCCACTCCTCGCTCCCCCCCTTCCCTACTTGTTGCTCGCGCGTCAAGGGGGACTCCTGAGCATCGCGACTCAGGAGCCTAACTTGCCACGTAGCCCCTCACTCCTTAGTCCCTTCCTTGGTTTCCGGTCGGGGTTAACGCAGGGTGAGGTACGCGCGGGGCCGGGCCCTGCCGACATAGAGCGTAAGCAAGTAGGAGAGGAAAATGCAAATTCCGGGAAATTCAAAGCAAATATTACAAGCCATAAGATTGTTCCACAACGCCAAACACAAGTTTTAACGCCTCCGCGAGGCATGGTGCATGTGCAGGAATAAAACGGGATGGAAGTCGCAAAGGAATCACTCCCCAGTAACGCCGTCACCGGCGGTGGAGTCATGCTGGACGGCTTCGCCTCTCGAGGTCGCAAGGCCGGTGGCACCACGCTCGGGCAGGACACTGGGGGAGCGGAACTTCCCCAGCAAAACCTCGGCTTGGCCCCTCACGGCCTCAGTGGCGGCAGCGGCACGGTCGCCGCTCATGGGCTCCAGCAGGTTGTCGAAGTCGACGTTGGGGTCACGCAGGTAGACTTGGCTGAGGACACGCGTCAGCATCGCAGAAGATAGGGCACGCGCCTCGGCCTCGACCGTGGGGCCAAGGCCGTCCGCGACGTCCTCAAGCACATCCACCAGGACGGGGAGCAGCTTGGCAGGGCCGTCCTCCTCACCAGCCAACGGCTCCTCCAGGCCGCTCTCATACATCGTCTTTAGTATGCCTCGAGCCTTCTTCTCTAGCTTCGCGAAGGCCACCCGGTCCTCCGTCAGGACCTTCGCCCTGGCGTCCAGCTCGGTCCTCTCCACCTTCAGCGACCACTCCAGCATCTCCAGCCGGCTGTGGCGGTCATCAAGCTTGGCGTCCCGGTCCTTGGCGGCGGCCTCCCTAGCCTTCATCTCCTTCTCCATCTCCCGGCGGCTGTGCACCTCCTTGGCGAGCTCGTCGCGTAGGCCTTGCAGCTCGGCCTCAAGCGTCTTGCAGCGGCCCTGCGCATCTGCAGCGTCGCCCTGGGCAGCGTCGCGAGCGGCCTTGGCTTAGTTGGCGGGCCACTTCTCCTCGTCAGAGGACGACACGGCCTGGCTCAGCACTACTCGAACGGAAGCAACAGAAAGGGCCCAGCTAGAGGCCAACACCAGGCGCCCGGCCACCATATGAGGGTCCGCGCTCAGGAGATCCTCCCGCAGTTGGCTCAGCTCATTGGCAACCTGGTCCAGGACAGCGGCGGAGGGAGCAGAAGAGACAAGAACATGTGGAGCAGGCGGAGAGGATGGCAACGTGACCACGGCTTGGCAGGAAGGGACCTCCTGAGCCCTGGCCGCCGCGGCCACAGCGCCGGGCACAGTCGACTCCAGGTCCAGCAGGGCCACGGGAGCTAACTCCTCGCCGGGGTGCCCCAGTTGGCCTCGCGAGGGCGGTTGGGTCAGAGAGGCGCGGGCCTCGCCATCCTCTCCCCCAACAGCCGAAGGCGACGCCCCGACAGACGGATTCGCCCCAAGCGGGGCCGCAGAAGCCTCCTTCAACCTCTTGGCAGCAGGTGCCGGCCTAGTAAAAGAGCGCAAACGTCAAGCCTCAGCGGCAGAAACCAAGCAGAGCATGAATCGAGCACTTATTGGACGTCGTCCGTGGACTCAAGCAACTTTCCGGCCAAACTTGAAGCCCGAGAGCCTGCAGCGGGGGTCAGCCTTGGAGGGCCCGGAAGCAGAAGACGCGTCAGGAGGGATGGAGCTGGCCTTGGACCCCCAGGGACCAGAGTAGACCCTGGGGGAACCAGGCTCGACCTGCCCTTCCTCGTGACCGAGGAAGAGCCCTCCCTTCCTCGCCTGGCGCTGGCCACGTCGTCGTCCGGCATGGAGCGGAGGGCCTGGGACCTGTGCCGAGGGAAGGACTCCCCCCAATCCTTGCTAGTCTCCTCCGAGTCGGACGCTTCCTCCTCCGCCTCTTCTTCCCCACTGGAGCTGCCGGAGGACAAGTTCACCATCGCCAGGACCGCCAGGTCTTCGGGAGCTGCCGCAGGCACCAGCCCCTCACCGTTGAAGGTGGGCATGGCGTTCACCACCTGCTCCCAGTCGTCACGAAGGAACAGGGGGACGGGGGCGTCCACCGGGCTCGCCACGTCTCCCCCAACCAAGGAATGGAGGGCCGCAGTCAGATCCTCGTTGGTCAGGGCCTCGGAGCTCAGGCGCAGGGCGGCGTCTGCTCCTCCAAGCCTCCACAGTGGGAGCGATTGCTCCTGGAGTGGAGCCACCGGGTGCTCCAAGAACTCCCTCAGGAGCGTGGCCCCGGTCAGCTTCGCCGCGCCCAAGTTGCTTGGCCTCAGGTCCGCGTTCATCCTCCTCAACACCGCCTCCACGCGAGGGTCGACAAGCTCCGCGCGGGACCATGCGTCAACGGACTTAGGTTGCCCCGTGGGCAATACCAGACGAGGGTGGAGGCGCCCGACATCCATCATGACCCACTTGCTCCGGTAGCCTTCGATCCTCTTCCCAGGCTTCGAGATGGCGTTGGAGCTGGAGTATGCAATGAAGCTCGCGCATGCGGAGACCTGAGCGGCAGAAACCCGAAGGGAGAAAAAGTGGCGCAGCAAGGCCACCGAGGGCTTCACACCAACATGAGCCTCGCAATAGTAGGCGAAAATCGCCAGGAGAAGGACAGAGTTGGGGTGGAGATGCAGGGCCTGCAAGTTGTATTGGCGGAGAACGGCAAAGAAGAACTCAGAGAAAGGAGGCACCAGACCGACGATGATGGCGCTCACGAAGAACGGGTAGAAGGTGCTCCCCTTGCCCTCAGGCTGGTCGGAGCCGACCTTGAGCACAGTCGCCCCCTCGCTGCCCTACGCCACCGTCATCAGGCGCGCGAGGGTGAGGTTCTTCTCTGACAAATTCAAGGAATCCAGGGCCGGCGAGTACCAAGCATCAGCCGGGGACTTGCGAGTCGCCATGGCGTGCCGGATGCGAAGGATTGAGACGGATCTGGAGGATTTCAAGAGCAAGAAGGAGGAAAGCGAGAAAGGGGATCTAGGGAAAGACGGACGAGAGCGGGGCAAGTAAGCCTGGCCAGGGCACCCCCTTTTGTCAGTCATCTAGTTGCCGAGGCGTCGTGGGAAGTGCAGACGCCCACGCCCAATCAACCGCCACGCAGCGCCCAAGGCCGCAGGCTGTTAGGGCCCGCGGCACTTCATGCTTGCCCCTTCGCTTCCCTGCTAAGCCAAGCCCGCGCGCCTGGGGCCCGGGGGCTACTGTCGGCATTCTGGGAACGGGGGTCCCCAGACTTGCCTGCCTGCTGCCTGTGGCGTGGCTCAGGCAGGGGCCCAGCGCGGCCCATCTTCATCAGCTCAAGCTCAAGACCCTCGCGAGGGGCCAAGCCTCGCGAGGCAGATGACAGGAAGCTTCCTCAGAGGCGGCCTCATCAGGCAGGCTCGCGAGGAGGCGGAGAGATCAAGGCATGGGTACCTCGCGAGGAACCCGTGACGCAAGCCATGACGATCGAGACCAGGCGGGCGCCGGCCTGCGCAATGTCCTTGTTTCCCCTTTGGTGCAAAGGGGGCAAGCACAGGCCAAGGCATCAGGCAAAGGTTACCATTCCGGTGCAACGAGACCAAGACCAGCCGGACGGCAGGACGGAGGTCACCGTGGAGCCCAAGACGGCGTCATCGCCAGTGCCTTTGGCAGCCGAAGACCACCTTTGGTCAGGATAACTTGTACTACATGTTCCCCTTTGAAATGGCCAGTTGTTGGCGCCCTTCCCGCTCATTATTTGGGGAGAGGCCCAGGGCCTCTATAAATAGAGCTAGCCACCACAGAGTAAGAGAGGACACCCCGGAGAGATCTGGTAGAACCCAGTAGAGAGAGAGAGAGGCGACTGAACTCACCCTAGCAGTTCAACGCACCAGCTCAAGAACACCTCTCGTGAGGTTGTTCTTCCCTTGTACTGTCCATCATCAGCCCCAGAGGCAATCCACCACACCACACACTAGAGTAGGGTATTACACCACAATGGTGGCCCGAACCAGTATAAACCTCGTGTCTCTTGTGTTGTTCATCATTTTCATCTTAGTTCGCACGAGAGGATCGGACGTAGATCGGTAGGGGAGAGACCTCCGCGCACACCCCAGTGTTCGAACCTCAAGGGTCTGCCGGAACCCGAAACCCGACAGCATGCATCTAGAGTATTAAGTTCAAAAGAACAGAGTAACGCTTTAAGCAAGATGACATGATGTAGAGGGATAAACTCATGCAATATGAAATAAACCCCATCTTGTTATCCTCGATGGCAACAATACAATACGTGCCTTGCTGCCCCTACTTTCACTGGGAAAGGACACCGCAAGATTGAACCCAAAGCTAAGCACTTCTCCCATTGCAAGAAAGATCAATCTAGTAGGCCAAACCAAACTGATAATTCGAAGAGACTTGCAAACATAACCAATCATACATAAAAGAATTCAGAGAAGATTCAAATATTATTCATAGATAGACTTGACCATAAACCCACAATTCAACGGTCTTAACAAACACACCGCAAAAGAAGATTACATCAAATAGATCTCCACAAGAGAGGGGGAGAACTTTGTATTGAGATCCAAAAAGAGAGAAGAAGCCATCTACTGGACCCGAAGGTCTGAAGTAAACTACTCACACTTCATCGGAGAGACTATGGTGTTGATGTAGAAGCCCTCTGTAATCGATGCCCCCTCCGGCGGAGCTTCGGAAAAGGCCCCAAGATGGGATCTCATGGGTACAGAAAGTTATGGCGGTGGAATTAGGGTTTTGGCTCCGTATCTGGTAGTTTGGGGGTACCTAGGTATATATACGAGGAAGAAGTACGTCGGTGGAGCAACATGGGCCGCACGAGGGTGGAGGGCGCGCCTGAGGGGGGTAGGCGCGCCCCCTACCTCGTGCCCTCCTGGTTGCTTTCTTGACGTAGGGTCCCAGTCCTCTGGATCATGTTCGTTCCAAAAATCACGTTCCCGAAGGTTTCATTCCGTTTGGACTCCGTTTGTTATTCTTTTTCTGCGAAACTCTCAAATAGGCAAAAAAATGCAATTCTGGGTTGGGCCTCCGGTTAATAGGTTAGTCCCAAAAATAATATAAAAGTGTATAATAAAGCCCAATAATGTCCGAAACAGTATATAATATAGCATGGAACAATCAAAAATAATAGATACGTTGGAGACGTATCAAGCATCCCCAAGCTTAATTCCTGCTCGTCTTTGAGTAGGTAAATGATAAAAACAGAATTTTTGATGTCGAATGCTAATTGGCATAATTTCAGTGTAATTCTCTTAATTGTGGTATGAATATTCAGATCCGAAAGATTCAAGACAAAAGTTCAATATTAACATAGAAATAATAATACTTCAAGCATACTAACTAAGCAATTATGTCTCTTCAAAATAACATGGCCAAAGAAAGATATCCCTACAAAATCATATAGTCTGGCTATGCTCCATCTTCACCACACAAAGTATTTAAATCATGCACAACCCTGATGACAAGCCAAGCAATTGTTTCATACTTTTGGTGTTCTCAGTGTTGGGGATCGTTGCAGAAATTAAAAAAATTCTACGCGTCACCAAGATCAATCTATGGAGTAACTAGCAACGAGAGGGGAGTGCATCTTCATACCCTTGAAGATCGCAAGTCGGAAGCATTGCAAGAACGCGGTTGGAGGAGTTGTACACGTAGCGATTCAGATTGCGGCCGAATCTGATCTAAGCACCGAACAACGGTGCCTCCGCGTTCAACACACATGCAGCCCGGCGAAGTCTCTCGCGCCTTGATCCAGCAAGGAGGAGGGAGAGGTTGAGGAAGAAGGCTCCAACAGCAGCACGACGGCGTGGTGGTGACGGAGTGGCAGTTCTCCGGCAAGGCTTCGCCAAGCTCACGCAGAGGACGAGAGGTGTTTGGGAGGGAAGGGGCTGCGCCTTGGATGTGGTGCTGCAGCCCTCCCCTCGCCCCTCTATTTATAGGGATAACGGGAAGGGGGCCGGCCCCTCTAGATGAGATCTAGAGGGGGCGTCGGCCAAGGGGCAGGGGGCTTGTCCCCCAAGCAAGGGGGCGCCCCCCTTTAGGGTTCCCCCCAAACCCTAGGCGCATGGGCCCTAGGGGGGATGGCGCCCAGCCCACTAGGGGCTGGTTCCCTTCCACCTATAGCCCATATGGCCCTCCAGGGCAGGTGGACCCTCCCGGTGGACCCCCGGAACTCCTCCGGTGGTCCTGGTACAATACCGGTATACCCACCGAATATTTCCGGTGACCGTATGATGACTTCCCATATATAAATCTTCACCTCCGAACTATTCCAGAACTCCTCGTGACGTCTGGGATCTCATCCGGGACTCCGAACAACATTCGGTAATCACATACAAATTTTCCTAATAACCCTAGCGTCACCGAACCTTAAGTGTGTAGACCCTACGGGTTCGGGAACCATGCAGACATGACCGAGACAACTCTCCGGCCAATAGCCAACAGCGGGATCTGGATACCCATGTTGGCTCCCACATGTTCCACGATAATCTCATCGGATGAACCACGATGTCGAGGATTCAATCAATCCCGTATTCAATTTCCTTTGTCAATCGGTACGTTACTTGCCCGAGATCCGATCGTCGGTATCCCAATACCTCGTTCAATCTTGTTACCGGAAAGTCACTTTACTCGTTCGTAACACATCATCCCGTGACCAACCCTTAGTCACATTGAGATCATTACGATGATGTCTTACCGAGTGGGCCCAGAGATACCTCTCCGTCATGCGGAGTGACAAATCCCAGTCTCGATTCGTGCCAACCCAACAGACACTTTCGGAGATACCCGTAGTGCACCTTTATAGTCACCCAGTTACGTTGTGACGTTTGGCACACCCAAAGTATTCCTATAGTATCCGGGAGTTGCACAATCTCATGGTCTAAGGAAAGGATACTTGACATTAGAAAAGCTCTAGCAGACGAACTACACTATCTTGTGCTATGCTTAAGATTGGGTCTTGTCCATCACATCATTCTCCTAATGATATGATCCTGTAATCAATGACATCTAATGTCCATAGTTAGGAAACCATGACTATCTGTTGATCAACGAGCTAGTCAACTAGAGGCTCACTAGGGACATGTTGTGGTCTATGTATTCACACATGTATTACGATTTCCGGATAACACAATTATAGCATGAACAATAGACAATTATCATGAACAAGGAAATATAATAATAACCATTTTATTATTTTCTCTAGGGCATATTTCCAATAGTCTCCCACTTGCACTAGAGTCAATAATCTAGTTGCATTGTGATGAATCGAACACTCATAGAGTTCTGGTGTTGATCATGTTTTGCTCGAGGAAGTGGTTTAGTCAACGGATCTGCGACATTCAGGTCCGTATGCACTTTACAAATATCTATGTCTCCTTTTGAACATTTTCATGAATGGAGTTGAAGCGATGCTTGATATGCCTGGTCTTCCTGTGAAACCTGGGCTCCTTGGCAAGGGCAATAGCTCTAGTGTTGTCACAGAAGAGAGTCATCGGGCCCGACGCTTTGGGAATAACTCCTAGGTCGGTAATGAACTCCTTCATCCAGATTGCTTCTTGTGCTGCCTCCGAGGCTGCCATGTACTCCGCTTCACATGTAGATCCTGCCCCGACGCTTTGCTTGCAACTACACCAGCTGACTGCCCTACCATTCAAAATATGCATGTATCCGGTTTGTGACTTAGAGTCATCCAGATCTGTGTCGAAGCTAGCATCGACGTAACCCTTTACGACGAGCTCTTCGTCACCTCCATAAACGAGAAACATATCCTTAGTCCTTTTCAGGTACTTTAGGATATTCTTGACCGCTGTCCAGTGTTCCATGCCGGGATTACTTTGGTACCTTCCTACCAAACTCACGGCAAGGTTTACATTAGGTCTGGTACACAGCATGGCATACATAATAGACCCTATGGCCGAGGCATAGGGGACGACACTCATTTTCTCTATCTTCTGTCGTGGTCGGGCATTGAGCTGTGCTCAATCTCATACCTTGCAATACAGGCAAGAACCCCTACTTGGACTGATCCATATTGAACTTCTTCAATATCTTGTCAAGGTACGTACTTTGTGAAAGACCAATGAGGCATCTCGATCTATCTCTATAGATCTTGATGCCTAATATATAAGCAGCTTCTCCAAGGTCCTTCATCGAAAAACACTTGTTCAAGTAGGCCTTTATGCTTTCCAAGAATTCTATATCATTTCCCATCAATAGTATGTCATCCACATATAATATGAGAAATGTTACAGAGCTCCCACTCACTTTCTTGTAAACACAAGCTTCTCCATAAGTCTGCATAAACCCAAACGCTTTGATCATCTCATCAAATCGAATGTTCCAACTCCGAGAGGCTTGCACCATCCCATAGATTGAGCGTTGGAGCTTGCACACCTTGTCAGCATTCTTAGGATCGACAAAACCTTCCAGCTGCATCATATACAATTCTTCCTTAAGGAAACCATTAAGGAATGCCATTTTGACGTCTATTTGCCATATCTCATAATCATAGAATGCGGAAATTGCTAACATGATTCGGACGGACTTCAGCTTCGCTACGGGTGAGAAAGTATCATCGTAGTCAACCCCTTGAACTTGTCGATATCCCTTAGCGACAAGCCGGGCCTTATAGATGGTCACATTACCATTCGCGTTTGTCTTCTTCTTAAAGATCCATTTATTTTCTATGGCTCGCCGATCATCGGGAAAGTCAGTCAAAGTCCATACTTCCTTTTCATACATGGATCCTATCTCGGATTTCATGGCTTCCAGCCATTTGTCGGAATTTGGACCCGCCATCGCTTCTTCATAGTTCGAAGGTTCACCATTGTCTAACAATATGATTTCCAAGACAGGGTTGCCGTACCACTCTGGTGCGGAACGTGTCCTTGTGGACCTACGAAGTTCAGTAGCAACTTGATCTGAAGTTTCATGATCATCATCATTAACTTCCTCTCTAGTCGGTGCAAGCACCTTAGGAACATTTTCTTGAGCTGCGCCACTCTCCGGTTCAAGAGGCAATACTTCATCAAGTTCTACTTTCCTCCCACTTACTTCTTTCAAGAGAAACTCTTTCTCTAGAAAGGATCCATTCTTGGCAACAAAGATCTTGCCTTTGGATCTGAGGTAGAAGGTGTACCCAATAGTTTCTTTAGGGTATCCTATGAAGACGCATTTTTTCGATTTGGGTTCGAGCTTTTCAGGTTGAAGTTTCTTGACATAAGCATCGCATCCCCAAACTTTCAGAAATGATGGCTTAGGTTTCTTACCAAACCACAATTCATACGGCGCCGTCTCAACGGATTTCGACGGAGCCCTATTTAAAGTGAATGCGGCAGTCTCTATATCATAACCCCAAAATGACAGTGGTAGATCGGTAAGAGACATCATAGATAGTACCATATCCAATAGAGTGCGATTACGACGTTCGGACACACCATTACGCTGAGGTGTTCCAGGCGGCGTGAGTTGTGAAACAATTCCACATTTCCTTAAGTGCGTGCCGAATTCGTGACTCAAATATTCTCCCCCATGATCTGATCGTAAGAACTTGATTTTCCTGTCACGTTGATTCTCAACTTCACTCTGAAATTCCTTGAACTTTTCAAAGATCTCAGACTTGTGTTTCATGAAGTAGACATACCCATATCTACTCAAGTCATCAGTGAGGGTGAGAACATAACGGTAGCCATCGCGAGCCTCAACACTCATTGGACCGCACACATCAGTATGTATGATTTCCAATAAGTTGGTTGCTCGCCCCATTGTTCCGAAGAACGGAGTCTTGGTCATTTTGCCCATGATGCATGGTTCGCATGTGTCAAATGATTCATAATCAAGAGACTCCAAAAGTCCATCTGCATGGAGTTTCTTCATGCGTTTGACACCAATGTGACCAAGGCGGCAGTGCCACAAGTATGTGGGACTATCATTATCAACCTTACATCTTTTGGCATTCACACTATGAATTTGTGTAACATCACGTTCGAGATTAAATAAGAATAAACCATTGACCAGCGGGGCATGACCATAAAACATGTCTCTCATATAAACAAAACAACCATTATTCTCAGATTTAAATGAGTAGCCATCTCGCATTAAACGAGATCCAAATACAATATTCATGCTCAAAGCTGGTACTAAATAACAATTATTGAGGTTTAAAACTAATCCCGTAGGTAAATGTAGAGGTAGTGTGCCGACGGCGATCACATCGACCTTCGAACCATTCTCGACGCGCATCGTCGCCTCGTCCTTCGCTAGTCTCCGTTTATTCCACAGTTCCTGTTTTGAGTTACAAATATGAGCAACTGCACCGGTATAAAATACCCAGGAGCTACTACGAGCGCTGGTTAGGTACACATCAATAACATGTATATCACATATACCTTTGGCATTGTCGGCCTTCTTATCCGCTAAGTACTTGGGGCAGTTCCGCTTCCAGTGACCGTTTCCCTTGCAATAAAAGCACTCAATCTCAGGCTTGGGTCCATTCTTTGGCTTCTTCCCGGCAGCTTGCTTACCGGGCGCGGCAACTCCCTTGTCTTCCTTCTTGAAGTTCCTTTTACCCTTGCCTTTCTTGAACTTATTGGTTTTATTCACCATCAACACTTGATGTTCCTTTTTGATTTCCACCTCCGCTGATTTCAGCATTGAATATACCTCAGGAATGGTCTTTTCCATCCCCTGCATATTGAAGTTCATCACAAAGCTCTTGTAGCTAGGTGGGAGCGACTAAAGGATTCTGTCAACGACCGCATCATCCTGGAGATTAACTCCCAGCTGAGACAAGTGGTTGAGCAACCTAGACATTTTGAGTATGTGCTCGCTGACGGAACTATTCTCCTCCATCTTACAACTGTAGAACTTGTCGGAGACTTCATATCTCTCGACCCGGGCATGAGCTTGGAAAACTATTTTCAGCTCTTGGAACATCTCATATGCTCAGTGTTGCTCAAAATGCTTTTGGAGCCCGGTTCTAAGCTGTAAAGCATGCCGCACTGAACCAGGGAGTAATCATCACTGCGCGTCTGCCAGGCGTTCATAACGTCTTGTTCTGCAGGGAAAACAGGTGCTTCACCTAGCGATGCATCAAGGACATATGCTTTCCTGGCAGCTATGAGGATAATCCTCAGGTTACAGACCCAGTCCATGTAGTTGCTGCCATCGTCTTTCAGCTTGGTTTTCTCTAGGAACGCGTTGAAGTTGAGGGCAACAGTAGCGTGGGCCATTTGATCTACAAGACATATTGCAAAGATTTTTAGACTATGTTCATGATAATTAAGTTCATCTAATCAAATTATTTAATGAACTCCCACTCAGATAGACATCCCTCTAGTCATCTAAGTGATACATGATCCGAGTCAACTAGGCCGTGTCCGATCATCACGTGAGACGGACTAGTCATCATCGGTGAACATCTTCATGTTGATAGTATCTTCTATACGACTCATGTTCGACCTTTCGGTCTTCCGTGTTCCGAGGCCATGTCTGTAGATGCTAGGCTCGTCAAGTTAACCTAAGTGTATTGCGTGTGTAAATCTGGCTTACACCCATTGTATGCGAACGTTAGAACCTATCACACCCGATCATCACGTGGTGCTTCGAAACAATGGACCTTAGCAACGGTGCACTGTTAGGGGGAACACCATTCTTGATATTTTAATGAGGGATCATCTTATTTATGCTACCGTCGTTCTAAGCAAATAAGATGTAAAAACATGATAAACATCACATGCAATCAAATAGTGACATGATATGGCCAATATCATTTTGCTCCTTTTGATCTCCATCTTCGGGGCGCCATGATCATCATCGTCACCGGCATGACACCATGACCTCCATCATCGTGTCTTCATGAAGTTGTCTCATCAACTATTACTTCTACTACTATGGATAACAGTTAGCGATAAAGTAAAGTAATTACATGACGTTTATGTTGACACACAGGTCATAAACAAATTAAGACAACTCCTATGGCTCCTGCCGGTTGTCATACTCATCGACATGCAAGTCGTGATTCCTATTACAAGAACATGATCAATCTCATACATCCCATATATCATTCATCACATCCTTTTGGCCATATCACATCACACGGCATATGTTGCAAGAACAAGTTAGACGTCCTCTAATTATTGTTGCAAGTTTTTACGTGGCTGCTATAGGTTTCTAGCAAGAACGTTTCTTACCTACGCCAAAACCACAACGTGATATGCCAATTTCTATTTACCCTTCATAAGGACCCTTTTCATCGAATCCGATCCGACTAAAGTGGAAGAGACAGACACCCGCTAGCCACCTTATGCAACTAGTGCATGTCAGTCAGTGGAACCAGTCTCATGTAAGCGTACGTGTAAGGTCGGTCCAGGCCGCTTCATCCCATGATGCCGCCGAATCAAGATAAGACTAGTAACGGCAAGTAAATTGACAAAATCGACGCCCACAACAACTTGTGTTCTACTCGTGCATAGAAACTACGCACAGACCTAGCTCTGATACCACTGTTGGGGATCGTTGCAGAAATTAAAAAATTATACGCATCACCAAGATCAATCTATGGAGTAACTAGCAACGAGAGGGGAGTGCATCTTCATACCCTTGAAGATCGCGAGTCGGAAGCGTTGCAAGAACGCAGTTGGAGGAGTCGTACACGTAGCGATTCAGATCGCGGTTGAATCCGATCTGAGCACCGAACAACGGTGCCTCCGCGTTCAACACACGTGCAACCCGGTGACATCTCCCGCGCCTTGATCCAGCAAGAAGGAGGGAGAGGTTGAGGAAGAAGGCTCCAACAGCAGCACGACAGCGTGGTGGTGATGGAGTGGCAGTTCTCCAGCAGGGCTTCGCCAAGCTCACGCGGAGGAGGAGAGGTGTTGGGGAGGGGAGGGGCTGCGCCTTGGATGTGGTGCTGCAGCCCTCCGCTCGCCCCTGTATTATAGGGAGAAGTGGAAGGGGGCCGGCCCCTCTAGATGAGATCTAGAGGGGGGCGGCCAAGGGGGGGGCTTGTCCCCCAAGCAAGGGGGCGCCCCCTTTAGGGTTTCCCCCAAACCCTAGGCGCATGGGCCCTAGGGGGGATGGAGCCCAGCCCACTAGGGGCTGGTTCCCTTCCACCTACAGCCCATAAGGCCCTCCGGGGCAGGTGGACCCTCCCGGTGGACCCCCGGAACCCCTCCGGTGGTCCCGGTACAATACCGGTATACCCCTGAATATTTCCGGTGACCGTATGATGACTTCCCATATATAAATCTTCACCTCCGGACTATTCCGGAACTCCTCGTGACGTCCGGGATCTCATCCGGGACTCTGAACAACATTCGGTAAGCACATACAAATCTTCCTAATAACCCTAGTGTCATCGAACCTTAAGTGTGTAGATCCTACGGGTTCGGGAACCATGCAGACATGACCGAGACAACTCTACAACCAATAACCAACAATGGGATCTAGATACCCATGTTGGCTCCCACATGTTCCACGATGATCTCATCGGATGAACCACGATGTCGAGGATTCAAGCAATCCCATATACAATTCCCTTTGTCAATCGGTACGTTACTTGCCCGAGATTCGATCGTCGGTATCCCAATACCTCGTTCAGTCTCGTTACCGGCAAGTCACTTTACTCGTTGCGTAACACATCATCCCGTGACCAACCCTTAGTCACATTGAGCTCATTTCGATGATGTAATACCGAGTTGGCCCAGAGATACCTCTCCATCATACGGAGTGACAAATCCCAGTCTCGATTCGTGCCAACCCAACAGACACTTTCAGAGATACCCGTAGTGCACCTTTATAGTCACCCAGTTACGTTGTGACGTTTGGCACACCCAAAGTATTCCTACAGTATCCGGGAGTTGCACAATCTCATGGTCTAAGGAAAAGATACTTGACATTAGAAAAGCTTTAGCAGACGAACTACACGATCTTGCGCTATGCTTAGGATTGGGTCTTGTCCATCACATCATTCTCCTAATGATGTGATCCCGTTATCAATGACATCCAATGTCCATGGTCAGGAAACCGTAACCATCTATTGATCAACGAGCTAGTCAACTAGAGGCTCACTAGGGACATGTTGTGGTCTATGTATTCACACATGTATTATGATTTCCGGATAACACAATTATAGCATGAACAATAGACAATTATCATGAACAAGGAAATATAATAATAACCATTTTATTATTTTCTCTAGGGCATATTTCCAACACTCATACTTTTTCAATCTTCACGCAATACATGAGCGTGAGCCATGGACATAGCACTATATGTGGAATAGAATGGTGGTTGTGGAGAAGACAAAAAGGGAGAAGATAGTCTCACATCAACTAGGCTTATCAACAGGCTATGGAGATGCCCATTAACAGATATCAATGTGAGTGTGTAGGGATTGCCATGCAACGGATGCACTAGAGCTATAAGTATATGAAAGCTCAACAAAAAGAACTAAGTGGATGTGCATCCAACTTGCTTACTCATGAAGACCTAGGGCATTTTGAGGAAGCCCATTATTGGAATATACAAGCCAAGTTCTATAATGAAAAAATCCCACTAGTATATGAAAGTGATAACATAGGAGACTCTCTATCATGAAGATCATGGTGCTACTTTGAAGCACAAGTGTGGAAAAAGGATAGTAGTATTGTCCCTTTTTATATATATTTTGGGGGGCTTCCTTTTTTTTATTTGGCCTTTCTCACTTTTTTTGGGACAGTACTCTATGAATGATGATCATCACCCTCCTATTTATTTACAACTCAATGATTACAACTCGATACTAGAACAACGTATGACTCTATATGAATGCCTCCGGCGGTATACCAGTATCGCAATGATGCATGAGTGACTTGTACGAAAGAATTATGAACGGTGGCTTTTCCACAACTAAAATGTCAACTACATGATCATGCAAAGCAATATGACAATGATGGAGCGTGTCAGAGTAAACGGAACGGTGGAAAGTTGCATGGAAATATATCTCGGAATGACTATGGAAATATCATGATAGGTAGGTATGGTGGCTATTTTGAGGAAGGTATATGGTGGGTGTATGATACCGATGAAAGGTGCACGGTATTAGAGAGGCTAGCAATGGTGGAAGGGTGAGAGTGCGTATAATCCATGGACTCAACATTAGTTATAAAGAACTCACATACTTATTGCAAAAATCTATTAGTTATCGAAGCAAAGTACTACACGCATGCTCCTAGGGGGATAGATTGGTTGGAAAATACCAACGCTCGTCCCCGACCGCCACTCATAACGAAGACGATAAATTAATAATTCATGCTCCAACTTCACATAACAGTTCACCATACGTGCATGCTACGGGAATCACAAACTTCAACACAAGCATTTCTCAAATTCCAAACTACTCAACTAGCACGACTCTAATATCACCATCTCCATATCTCAAAACAATTAGCAAGTATCAAACTTCTCATAGTATTCAACACACTCATAAGAAGAAGAAAAATCTTGAATGCCTAACATAATTAAAGCAAATTACCACACTATTTTGTAGGACTCTCAAAATAATCTAAGTGAAGCATTAGAGAACAATAGTTTCTATAAAACAAATCCACTAACGTGCCCTAAAAGATATAAGTGAAGCACTAGAGCAAAAACTATATAACTCAAAAGATATAAGTGAAGCACGTAGAATATTCTAACAATTTCCGAATCATGTCTGTCTCTCTCAAAAGGTGTGTACAGCAAGGATGATTGTGGAAAACTAACAAAAAAATACTCAAATAATACAAGACGCTCCAAGCAAAACACATATCATGTGGTAAATAAAAATATTGCTCCAAGTAAAGTTACCGATGGAAGTAGACGAAAGAGGGGATGCCTTCCGGGGCATCCCCAAGCTTGGGCTTTTAGGTGTCCTTAGATTATCTTGGGGTGCCATGGGCATCACCAAGCTTAGGCTCTTGCCACTCCTTGTTCCATAATCCATCAAATCTTTTACCCAAAACTTGAAAACTTCACAACACAAAACTTAAAGTAGAAAGTCTCGTGAGCTCCGTTAGCGAAAGAAAACAAAACACCACTTCAAGGTACTGTAATGAACTCATCCTCATAGCTGCCAAGAAAGATTATGTCCTAGAAGCACCGCTAGGTGACGCACCCGTCCCACAGAACCAAGACGTTATGAACGCTTGGCAGACACGTGCTGATGATTACTCCCTCGTTCAGTGCGGCGTGCTTTACAGCTTAGAATCGGGGCTCCAAAAGCGTTTTGAGCGACACGGAGCATATGAGATGTTCGAAGAGATGAAAATGGTTTTCCAAGCTCATGCCCGGGTCGAGAGATATGAAGTCTCCGACAAGTTCTTCGGCTGTAAGATGGAGGAAAATAGTTCTGTCAGTGAGCACATACTCAAAATGTCTGGGTTGCATAACCGCTTGACTCAGCTAGGAGTTAATCTCCTGGATGACGCGGTCATTGACAGAATCCTTCAGTCGCTTCCACCAAGCTACAAGAGCTTTGTGATGAACTTCAATATGCAGGGGATGGAAAAGACCATTCTTGAAGTATTTGCAATGCTAAAATCAGCAGAGGTAGAAGTCAAAAAGGAACATCAAGCGTTGATGGTGAATAAAACCACTAAGTTCAAGAAAGGCAAGGGTAAGAAGAACTTCAAGAAGTACGGCAAGGGAGTTGCCGCACCCGGTAAGCAAGCTGCCGGGAAGAAGCCAAAGAATGGACCCAAGCCCGAGACTAAGTGCTTTTATTGCAAGGGAAGTGGTCACTGGAAGCGGAACTGCCCCAAATACTTAGCGGACAAGAAGGCCGGCATCACAAAAGGTATATGTGATATACATGTAATTGATGTGTACCTTACCAGTACTCGTAGTAGCTCCTGGGTACTTGATACCGGTGCGGTTGCTCACATTTGTAACTCAAAGCAGGAGCTGCGGAATAAGCGGAGACTGGCGAAGGACGAGGTGACAATGCGCGTCGGGAATGGTTCCAAGGTCGATGTGATCGCCGTCGGCACGCTACCTCTACATTTACCTACGGGATTAGTTTTAAACCTCAATAATTGTTATTTAGTGCCAGCTTTGAGCATGAACATTGTATCAGGATCTTGTTTAATATGAGATGGCTACTCATTTAAATCCGAGAATAATGGTTGTTCTATTTATATGAGAGATATGTTTTATGGTCATGCTCCGATGGTGAATGGTTTATTCTTAATGAATCTCGAGCGTAATGCTACACATATTCATAGTGTGAATACCAAAAGATGTAAGGTTGATAATGATAGTCCCACATACTTGTGGCACTGCCGCCTTGGTCACATAGGTGTCAAACGCATGAAGAAGCTCCATGCAGATGGACTTTTAGAGTCTCTTGATTACGAATCATTTGACACATGCGAACCATGCATCATGGGTAAAATGACCAAGACTCCATTCTCAGGAACAATGGAGGGAGCAACCAACTTATTGGAAATCATACATACTGATGTGTGCGGTCCAATGAGTGTTGAGGCTCGCGGTGGCTATCGTTGTGTTCTCACCCTCACTGATGACTTGAGTAGATATGGGTATGTCTACTTAATGAAACACAAGTCTGAGACCTTTAAAAAGTTCAAGGAATTTCAGAGTGAGGTTGAGAATCAACGTGATAGGAAAATCAAGTTCTTGCGATCAGATCGTGGGGGAGAATACTTGAGTCATGAATTTGGCACACACTTAAGAAAATGTGGAATAGTTTCACAACTCACGCCGCCTGGAACACCTCAGCGTAATGGTGTGTCTGAACGTCGTAATCGCACTCTATTAGATATGGTGCGATCTATGATGTCTCTTACCGATTTACCGCTATCATTTTGGGGCTATGCTTTAGAGACTGCCGCATTCACTTTAAATACGGCTCCGTCGAAATCCGTTGAGACGACACCGTATGAATTATGGTTTGGTAAGAAACCTAAGCTGTCGTTTCTAAAAGTTTGGGGATGCGATGCTTATGTCAAGAAACTTCAACCTGAAAAGCTCGAACCCAAGTCGGAAAAATGCGTCTTCATAGGATACCCTAAAGAAACTGTTGGGTATACCTTCTACCTCAGATCCAAAGGCAAGATCTTTGTTGCCAAGAATGGGTCCTTTCTAGAGAAAGAGTTTCTCTCGAAAGAAATAAGTGGGAGGAAGGTAGAACTTGATGAAGAATTACCTCTTGAACCGGTAAGTGGCGCAGCTCAAGAAAATGTTCCTGAGGTGCCTGCAACGACTAGAGAGGAAGTTGATGACGATGATCATGAAACTTCAGATCAAGTTGCTACTGAACTTCGTAGGTCCACAAGGACACGTTCCGCACCAGAGTGGTACGGCAACCCTGTCTTGGAAATCATGTTGTTATACAACGGTGAACCTTCGAACTATGAAGAAGCGATGGCGGGCCCGGATTCCGACAAATGGCTGGAAGCCATGAAATCCGAGATAGGATCCATGTATGAAAACGAAGTATGGACTTTGACTGACTTGCCCGTTGATCGGCAAGCCATAGAAAATAAATGGATCTTTAAGAAGAAGACAGACGCGGATGGTAATGTGACCATCTATAAAGCTCGGCTGTTCGCTAAGGGTTATCGACAAGTTCAAGGGGTTGACTACGATGAGACTTTCTCACCCGTAGCAAAGCTAAAGTCCGCCCGAATCATGTTAGCAATTGCCGCATTCTATGATTATGAGATATGGCAAATGGACGTCAAAACGGCATTCCTTAATGGTTTCCTTAAGGAAGAATTGTATATGATGCAGCCAGAAGGTTTTGTCGATCCTAAGAATGCTGACAAGGTGTGCAAGCTCCAACGCTCGATTTATGGGCTGGTGCAAGCATCTTGGAGTTGGAACATTCGCTTTGATGAGATGATCAAAGCGTTTGGGTTTATGCAGACTTATGGAGAAGCCTGTGTTTATAAGAAAGTGAGTGGGAGCTCTGTAGCATTTCTCACATTATATGTGGATGACATACTATTGATGGGAAATGATATAGAATTCTTGGAAAGCATAAAGGCCTATTTGAACAAGTGTTTTTCAATGAAGGACCTTGGAGAAGCTGCTTATATATTAGGCATCAAGATCTATAGAGATAGATCGAGACGCCTCATTGGTCTTTCACAAAGTACGTACCTTGACAAGATATTGAAGAAGTTCAATATGGATCAGTCCAAGAAGGGGTTCTTGCCTGTATTGCAAGGTATGAGATTGAGCACGGCTCAATGCCCGACCACGGCAGAAGATAGAGAAAATATGAGTGTCGTCCCCTATGCCTCGGCCATAGGGTCTATCATGTATGCCTTGCTGTGTACCAGACTTGATGTAAACCTTGCCGTGAGTTTGGTAGGAAGGTACCAAAGTAATCCCGGCATGGAACACTGGACATCGGTCAAAAATATCCTGAAGTACCTGAAAAGGACTAAGGCAATGTTTCTCATTTATGGAGGTGACGAAGAGCTCGTCCTAAAGGGTTACGTCGATGCTAGCTTCGACACAGATCTGGATGACTCTAAGTCACAAACCGGATACGTGTATATTTTGAATGGTGGGGCAGTAAGTTGGTGCAGTTGCAAGCAAAGCGTTGTGGCGGGATCTACATGTGAAGCAGAGTACATGGCAGCCTCGGAGGCAGCACACGAAGCAGTCTGGGTGAAGGAGTTCATTACCGCCTACGAGTCATACCCAATGCGTCGGGCCCGATGACTCTCTTCTGTGACAACACTGGAGCTATTGCCCTTGCCAAGGAGCCCAGGTTTCACAGGAAGACCAGGCATATCAAGCGTCGCTTCAATTCCATTCGTGAAAGTGTTCAAAATGGAGACATAGAGATTTGTAAAGTACATACGGACCTGAATGTAGCAGATCCGTTGACTAAACCTCTCTCTAGAGCAAAATATGATCAACACCAGAATTCCATGGGTGTTCGATTCATCACAATGTAACTAGATGATTGACTCTAGTGCAAGTGGGAGACTGTTGGAAATATGCCCTAGAGGCAATAATAAAATGATTATTATATTTCCTTGTTCATGATAATTGTCTATTATTCATGCTATAATTGTATTATCCGGAAATCGTAATACATGTGTGAATACATAGACCACAATGTGTCCCTAGTGAGCCTCTAGTTGACTAGCTCGTTGATCAACAGATAGTCATGGTTTCCTAGCTATGGACATGGGGATGTCATTGATAACGGGATCACATCATTAGGAGAATGATGTGATGGACAAGACCCAAACCTAAGCATAGCACAAAGATCGTGTAGTTCGTTTGCTGTAGCTTTTCTGGATGTCAAGTATCATTTCCTTAGACCATGAGATTGTGCAACTCCCGGATACCGTAGGAGTGCCTTGGGTGTGCCAAACGTCACAACGTAACTGGGTGACTATAAAGGTACATTACAGGTATCTCCGAAAGTGTCTGTTGGGTTGGCACGAATCGAGACTGGGATTTGTCACTCCGTATGACGAAGAGGTATCTCTGGGCCCACTCGGTAATGCATCATCATAATGAGCTCAATGTGATCAAGTGGTTGATCACGGGATCATGCATTACGGTATGAGTAAAGTGACTTGCCGGTAACGAGACTGAACAAGGTATTGGGATACCGACGATCGAGTCTCGGGCAAGTAACGTACCGATTGACAAAGGGAATTGAGTACGAGATTGATTAGGTCCTCGACATCGTGGTTCATTCGATGAGATCATCGAGGAGCATGTGGGAGCCAACATGGGTATCCAGATCCCGCTGTTGGTTATTGACCAGAGAGTCGTCTCGGTCATGTATGCTTGTCTCCCGAACCCGTAGGGTCTACACACTTAAGGTTCGGTGACACTAGGGTTGTATAGATATGAGTATGCAGTAATCCAAAAGTTGTTCAGAGTCCCGGATGAGATCCTGGATGTCACGAGGAGTTCCAGAATTGTCCGGAGGTGAAGAATTATATATAGGAAGTGTAGTTTCGGCCATCGGGAAAGTTTCGGGGTCACCGGTATTGTACCGGGACCACCGGATGGGTCCCGGGGGTCCACCGGGTGGGGCCACCCATCCCGGAGGGCCCCATGGGCTGAAGTGGGGAGGGGAACCAGCCCATAGTGGGCTGGTGCGCCCCTCCCCCTTGGGCCCCCCATGTGCCTAGGGTTGGGAACCCTAGGGGAGGGGGCGCCTCCACTTGCCTTGGGGGTACTCCACCCCCTTGGCCGCCGCCCCCCCTAGGAGATGGGATCTCCTAGGGCCGGTGCACCCCCCTAGGGGGCCTATATAAAGGGGGGAGGGAGGACAGCCGCACCTCAAGTCTTGGCGCCTCCCTCTCCCCTGCTACACCTCTCCCTCTCGCAGAAGCTCGGCGAAGCCCTGCTGCGATCACTGCTGCATCCACCACCACGCCGTCGTGCTGCTGGATCTTCATCAACCTCTCCTTCCCCCTTGCTGGATCAAGAAGGAGGAGACGTCATCCGCTCCGTACGTGTGTTGAACGCGGAGGTGCCGTCCGTTCGGCACTTGGTCATCGGTGATTTGGATCACGGCGAGTACGACTCCATCATCCCCGTTCTCTTGAACGCTTCCGCGCGTGATCTACAAGGGTATGTAGATACACTCTCTCTCATTGCTAGTTGACTCCATAGATTGATCTTGGTGAAACGTAGGAAAAAAATTTGTTTTCTGCAACGTTCCCCAACAGGTCCCACCTATAAGTCGCAAAGAAACACAGTAAAAAAATAATGCAGTCAGTAGAATTCAAACTCGAACTCATGATGTTGCCTCTAATTCTGAGTGCGCTAGCCAATGCACCAACTTGTATAACTGTTAACGAATGAGATGGTCGTTAGGTATACTCTATAGAAGAAATATGCTGCATTGGGATTTGAACAAGATTTTTTATTTCTTGATTTCGCTGTTTTCGAATTCAAAAACTCTAGTGTACAATTTTAATTTATTTTAAAACATACATCATTGAAAAAAATTGAATTCGAAATTCTTGTGAAAATTTTGAATGAAGAGATACCAAACTTTTTTAGATTTCCAGAAAAGGTACCGAAATCTACCCCTCATGAAAAAACCCCGAAATCAAGCAAAAAAAACTTGTTTAAATCCCCATGCAGCGCATATCTTGCCTTCAAACACATTATTATGCTACACTATATAGAGAACGTAAATCTCTAACATTAATCTCTAGATGGTGCAGTGGCTAGCGCATGTGCGCGGCATATATTTTTCTGTGTCTATTTCCCTTTTTACTACTTATGCGCGAGTTGGCGTGTAGTGCTTAACAGAGAGCTAGTGACAATGACGAAAATGTACCTAAACGTACCCGAAACACAAGTTGTAGGGCCGATTTGGGTCATTTTTCAAGTTTATGTATGAATCTGTACGTCGAGTGCAAGTTTATCTATCAAATGAGTAATTAACTATTTATTACTAAACAGGAGCAAAAAGCAAGGAATAAAAATAAAATTGGGTTACCTCCCAACAAGCGCTATCGTTTAACGCCCCTAGCTAGGCATAAAAGCAAGGATAGATCTAGGTATCTTTAGTTGGTAATTCTTTAATGAGACATCTATCACCCTTAAGAGTTTCTTTCCTTTTATCAATTATAAAACTTCTAGGCACAAAATCAAAACAATCATTAGTAGCAAACGGTTCCTTAATAATAGCAAAAGGATTGGGATGAATACTTATAGATTTGAGATCCGCAGTTTCCTTGCTAGAGGATTCACCCTTATTTTTAGGAACATACATAAGCTTGGTAATTTTAGTTGGAGGACTTGGAGTATTCTTTATGAAAGGAAAAACAGTTCCCAAGTTGGTAATGATACCCTCAAGTTTATCGACTCTAGTGGAATCCTGATTTATTCTTTCATTAACTATGGGTTCCTTCTCCTTGATATTTTTCAAAGTGACTCCTACTTTAGATCCATATTGAGTAATTTGGTTGTGGATCTTTTTATCCAAATTTTTAATTAACTCCACAGTAGCAACTTTATTTTCAATAATTTCAAGTTTTTGCATTACATGCTCCAAAGTTAGCATAGTTCCATTAACCAAAAGAGGGGGTGAGCCAAACAAATCTATCATAGCATTATAGGAATCAAAAGTGTGGCTACCCAAGAAATTTCCTCCGGTAATGGTATCACGGACATATTTGTGCCAAGGAGTAGTGCCTACATAAAAATTGCGGAGAAGAACGGAAGTAGATTGCTTTCTGATAGATCTATTTTGAGCATTGCAAATTCTATACCAAGTGTCTTTTAGATTTTCTCCTTCCCTTTGCTTGAAATTAAGAACTTCATTTTTGGGAGACAACGGAGAAGATAGGGGACTAGCCATAACGACAAGCAAGCAATCCAACACACAAGCAAACAAGAAACAGGCAAAAGGAGGCAAATAGAGAAAGAGAAGGAGGACGGAGAGAGAGGGCGAATAAAACGTCAAGGGTGAAGTGGGGGAGAGGAAAACGAGAGGCAAATGGCAAATAATGTAATGCGGGAGATAAGGGTTTGTGGTGGGTACTTGGTATGTTGACTTTTGCGTACACTCCTCGGCAACGGCACCAGAAATCCTTCTTGCTACCTCTAGAGCACTGCGTTGGTTTTCCCTAGAAGAGGAAAGGGTGATGCATCAAAGTAGCTGCTACCTCTTGAGCACTGTGTTTATTTTCCCTTGAAGAGGAAAGGGTGATGCAGCAAAGTAGCGTAAGTATTTCCCTTAGTTTTTGAGAACCAAGGTATCAATCTAGTAGGAGGCTACGCGCGACCCCTCGCACCTACACAAAACAAATAAATCCTCGCAACCAACGCGATTAGGGGTTGTCAATCCCTACACGGTCACTTACGAGAGTGAGATCTGAGAGATATGATAAGATAATATTTTTAGTATTTTTATGATAAAGATGCAAAGTAAAATAAAAGGCAATGAAAATAACTAAGTGTTGGAAGATTAATATGATGGAAGATAGACCCGGGGGCCATAGGTTTCACTAGTGGCTTCTCTCAACAGCATAAGTATTTTACGGTGGGTGAACAAATTACTGTTGAGCAATTGACAGAATTGAGCATAGTTATGAGAATATCTAGGTATGATCATGTATATAGGCATCACGTCCAAGACAAGTAGACCGACTCCTGCCTGCATCTACTACTATTACTCCACACATCGACCGCTATCCAGCATGCATCAAGAGTATTAAGTTCATAAGAACAGAGTAACGCTTTAAGCAAGATGACACGATGTAGAGGGATAAATTCATGCAATATGATAAAAAAAACCATCTTGTTATCCTCGATGGCAACAATACAATACGTGCCTTGCTGCCCCTACTGTCACTGGGAAAGGACACCGCAAGATTGAACCCAAAGCTAAGCACTTCTCCATTGCAAGAAAGATCAATCTAGTAGGCCAAACCAAACTGATAATTCGAAGAGACTTGCAAAGATAACCAATCATACATAAAAGAATTCAGAGAAGATTCAAATATTGTTCATAGATAAACTTGATCATAAACCCACAATTCAGTGGTCTCAACAAACACATCGCAAAAGAAGATTACATTGAATAGATCTCCAGGAGAGAGGGGGAGAACTTTGTATTGAGATCCAAAAGGAGAGAAGAAGCCATCTAGCTAATAACTATGGACCCGAAAGTCTGAGTTAAACTACTCACACTTCATTGGAAGGGCTATGGTGTTGATGTAGAAGCCCTCCGTGATCGATGCCCCCTCCGGCGAAGCTCCGGAACAGGCCCAAAGATGGGATCTCGTGGATACATAAAGTTACGGCGGTGGAATTAGGGTTTTGGCTCCGTATCTGATCGTTTGGGGGTACGTAGGTATATATAGGAGGAAGGAGTACGTCGGTGGAGCAACAGGGGGCCCACAAGGGTGGAGGGCGCGCCTGGGGGGTAGGCACGCCCCCCTACCTCGTGGCTTCCCTATTGGTTGCTTGACATACGGTCCAAGTCTCCTGGATCATGTTCGTACCGAAAATCACGTTCCCGAAGGTTTCATTCCGTTTGGACTCCGTTTGATACTCTTTTTCTGCGACACTCTGAAATAGGCAAAAAACAGCAATTCTGGGCTGGGCCTCCGGTTAATAGGTTAGTCCCAAAAATAATATAAAAGTGGATAATAAAGCCCAATAATGTCCAAAACAGAAGATAATGTACCATGGAGCATTCAAAAATTATAGATACGTTGGAGACGTATCAAGCATTCCCAAGCTTAATTCCTACTCGTCCTTGATTAGGTAAATGATAAAAACAGAATTTTTGATGTGGAATGCTACTAGGCATAATTTCAATGTAATTCTTCTTAATTGTGGCATGAATATTCAGATCCGAAAGATTCAAGATAAAATTTTAATATTGACATAGAAATAATAATACTTCAAGCATACTAACTAAGCAATTATGTCTTTTCAAAATAACATGGCCAAAGAAAGTTATCCCTAGAAAATCATATAGTCTGGCTATGCTCCATCTTCACCACACAAAGTATTCAAATCATGCACAACCCCGATGACAAGCCAAGCAATTGTTTCATACTTTTAATGTTCCCAAACTTTTTCAATCTTCACGCAATACATGAGCGTGAGCCATGGACATAGCACTATAGGTGGAATAGAATGGTGGTTGTGGAGAAGACAAAAAAAGGGAGGAGATAGTCGCACATCAACTATAGACTCCTTTTAATAGAGAACTGGAACAAAGCATTAGCACATAATGAATACATGAACTCCTCAAACTACGGTCATCACCGGTAAGTATCTCGATTATTGTCACTTCGGGGTTAACGGGTCATAACACATAATAGGTGACTATAGACTTGCAAGATAGGATAAAGAACTCTCATATATTGATGAAAACATAATAGGTTCAGATCTAAAATCATGGCACTCGGGCCCTAGTGACAAGCATTAAGCATAGCAAAGTCATAGCAACATCCATCTCAGAACATAGTGGATACTAGGGATCAAACCCTAACAAAACTAACTCGATTACATGATAAATCTCATCCAACCCATCACCGTCCAGCAAGCCTACGATGGAATTACTCACACACGGCGGTGAGCATCATGAAATTGGTGATGGAGGAAGGTTGATGATGACGATGGCGACGGATTCCCCTCTCCGGAGCCCCGAACGGACTCCAGATCAGCCCTCCCGAGAGGTTTTAGGGCCTGGCGGCGGCTCCATGTCGTAAAACGTGATGAATCCTTCTTCTTCATTTTTTTCTCTCCGAAAGCAAATATATAGAGTTGGAGTCGAGGTCGGAGGAGCTCCAGGGGGCCCACGAGGTAGGGGGCGCACCCCCCACCCTCGTGGCTAGGGTGTGGGCCCCCTGGTCTTCATTTTTTTGCAAGGATTTTTTTATTATTTCCGAAAAGATGTTCCGTGAAGTTTCAGGTCATTCCGAGAATTTTTGTTTCTGCACATAAATAACACCATGGCAATTCTGCTGAAAACAACGTCAGTCCGGGTTAGTTCCATTCAAATCATGCAAGTTAGAGTCCAAAACAAGGGCAAAAGTGTTTGGAAAAGTAGATACGACGGAGACGTATCATATATGAAAGTGACAAAACAAGAGACTCTCTATCATGAAGATCATGGTGCTGCTTTGAAGCACAAGTGTGGAAAAAGGATAGTAGCATTGTCCCTTTTATTTTTATTTTTTTATTTGGCCTTTCTTTTTTTATTTGGCCTTTCTCTTTTTTGGCCTTTTTGGCCTTTCTCTTTTTTTATTTGGGACAATGCTCTATTAATGACGATCATCACACTTCTATTTATTTACAACCCAAAGATTACAATTCGATACTAGAACAAAGTATGACTCTTTATAAATGCCTCCGGCGGTGTACCGGGATAGCAATGATGCATGAGTGACTTATATGATCATGCAAAGCAATATGACAATGATGGAGCGTGTCATGATAAACGGAATGGTGGAAAGTTGCATGGCAATATATTTCGGAATGGCTATGGAAATGCCATGATAGGTAGGTATGGTGGCTGTTTTGAGGAACGCATATGGTGGGTGTATGATACCGGCGAAAGGTGCGCGGTATTATAGAGGCTAGCAATGATGGAAGGGTGATAGTGTGTATAATCCATGGACTCAACATTAGTCATAAATAACTCACATACTTATTGCAAAAATCTATTAGTTATCGAAGCAAAATACTACGCGCATGCTCCTAGAGGGATAGATTGGTAGGAAAAGACCATCGCCCGTCCCCGACCGCCACTCATAAGGAGGACAATCAATAAATACATCATGCTCCGACTTCTTAACATAACGGTTCACCATACGTGCATGCTATGGGAATCACAAACTTCAACACAAGCATTTCTTAAATTCATAACTACTCAACTAGCACGACTCTAATATCACCATCTCCATATCTCAAAACAATTATCAAGTTTCAAACTTCTCATGGTATTCAACACACTCATAAGAAAGTTTTTACTAATCTTGAATACCTAGCATATTAGGATTATTTAAGAAAATTACCATGCTATTTAAGAGTCTCAAAATAATCTAAGTGAAGCATGAGAGATCAATAGTTTCTATAAAACAGATCCACCACCGTGCTCTAAAAGATATAAGTGAAGTACTAGAGCAAAACTATATAACTCAAAAGATATAAGTGAAGCACATAGAGTATTCTAATAACTTACGAATCATGTGTGTCTCTCTCAAAAGGTGTGTACATCAAAGATGATTGTGAAGCAAAGGCTCAAATCATACAAGACGCTCCAAGCAAAACACATATCATATGGTGAATAAAAATATAGCTCCAAGTAAAGTTACCGATGGAAGTAGACGAAAGAGGGGATGCCTTCTGGGGTATCCCCAAGCTTTGGCTTTTTGGTGTCCTTAGATTATCTTGGGGGTTCCATGTGCATCCCCAAGCTTAGGCTCTTGCCACTCCTTGTTCCATAATCCATCAAATCCTTACCCAAAACATGAAAACTTCACAACACAAAACTTAAAGTAGAAAATCTCGTGAGCTCCGTTAGCGAAAGAAAACAAAAGACCACTTCAAGGTACTGTAATGAACTCATTCTTTATTTATATTGGTGTTAAACCTACTGTATTCCAACTTCTTTATGGTTTATAAACTATTTTACTAGCCATAGATTCATCAAAATAAGCAAACAACACAGGAAAAACAGAATCTGTCAAAAACAGAACAGTCTGTAGTAATATGTAGCTAGCGCAAGATCTGGAACCCCAAAAATTCTAAAATAAATTTCTGGACGTGAGGAATTTATCTATTAATCATCTGCAAAAATAATTAACTAAATATCACTTTCCAAATAAAAATGGCAGCAGTTCTCGTGAGCGCTAAAGTTTCTGTTTTTTACAGCAAGATTAACAAAAAACTTTCCCCAAGTCTTCCCAACGGTTCTACTTGTCACAAACACTAATTAAACACAAAAAAACACAACCAAAACAGATGCTAGATAAATTATTTATTACTAAACAGGAGCAAAAATCAAGTAATAAAAATAAAATTGGGTTGCCTCCCAGCAAGCGCTATCGTTTAACGCCCCTAGCTAAGCATAAAAGGAAGGATAGATCTAGGTATTGCCATCTTTGGTAGGCAATCCATAAGTTGCTCTCATAATAGATTCATAACGTAATTTAATTTTATTTCTAGGAAAGTGTTCCATGCCTTTCCTTAACGGAAATTGGAATCTAATATTTCCTTCCTTCATATCAATAATTGCACCAATCGTTCTAAGGAAAGGTCTACCAAGAATAATAGGACATGAAGGATTGCAATCTATGTCAAGAACAATAAAATATATGGGCACATAGTTTCAATTTGCAACAATAAGAACATCATTAATTCTTCCCATAGGTTTCTTAATAGTGGAATCCGCAAGGTGCAATTTTAAAGAGCAATCATCAAAATCACGGAAACCTAACAAATCACACAAAGTCTTTAGAATCGTGGAAACACTAGCACCCAAATCACACAAAGCATAGCATTCATGATCTTTAATTTTAATTTTAATAGTTGGTTCCCACTCATCATAAAAAAAATTCTAGGGATAGAAACTTCCAACTCAAGTTTTTCTTCATAAGATTGCATCAAAGCATCAACGGTATGTTTAGTAAAAGCTTTATTTTGGCTATAAGCATGAGGAAAATTTAGCACGGATTGCAACAAGGAAATACAATCTATCAAAGAGCAGCTATCATAATCAAATACCTTGAAATCCAAAATAGTAGGTTCATTAACATCTAGAGTTTTGATCTCTTCAATCCCACTTTCATCAAATTTAGCATCAAGATCTAAAAACTCCGAATTTTTGAAACGCCTTCTAGGTAAAGGTGGATCATATTCAGTCCCATCATTATCAAGATTCATATTGCAAAACAAAGATTTAATAGGGGACACATCAATAACTTTTAGATCTTCATCTTTATTATCAAAGGAACTAGAGGAACATGCTCTTATAAAGGAATCTTTCTTAGCACGCATCCTAGCGGTTCTTTCTTTGCACTCATCAATGGAAATTATCATGGCTTTGAGAGACTCATTGATATAATGCTTAGGAGGAATAGATCTAAGTTTTAAAGAATCAACATCAAGAGAAATTCTATCAACGTTCCTAGCCAAATCATCAACCTTAAGCAATTTCTCTTCAAGCAAAGCATTGAAATTATTTTGTGAATTCATAAATTCCTTAACACTAGTCTCAAATTCAGAGGGCATCTTATTAAAATTTCCATAAGAATTGTTGTAGGAATTACCATAATTATTAGAGGAATTACTAGGATAAGGCCTAGGATTAAAGTTTCCTCTATACGCATTGTTACCAAAATTATTCCTACCAACAAAATTCAGATCCATAGATTCATTATTATTCTCAATCAAAGTAGACAAAGGCATATCATTAGGATCAGAAGAAACACTCTTAGTAGCAAATAATTTCATAAGTTCATCCAACTTTCCATTCAAAACATTAATTTCTTCTATCGCGTGCACTTTTTTATTAGTAGATCTTTCAGTGTGCCATTGAGAATAATTAACCATAATATTATCTAGGAGTTTAGTAGCTTCTCCTAAAGTGATTTCCATAAAAGTGCCTCCCGCGGCCGAATTTAAAAGATTTCTAGAAGCAAAATTCAATCCGGCATAAAAAATTTGTATAATCATCCACAAATTCAAACCATGTGTTGGGCAATTACGTATCATTAATTTCAACCTCTCCCAAGCTTGTGCAACATGTTCATGATCAAGTTTCTTAAAATTCATAATATCGTTTCTAAGAGAGATGATCTTAGCGGGAGGAAAATACTTAGAGATAAAAGCATCTTTGCACTTATTCCAAGAATCAATACTATTTTAGGCAAAGACGAAAACCAAGCTTTAGCACGATCGCTAGGCGAAAAAGGAAATAGCTTCAATTTAACAATATCATTGTCCACATATTTTTTTTGCATATCACACAAATCAACGAAGCTATTTAGATGGGTAGCGGCATCTTCACTAGGAATGCCGGAAAACGGATCTTTCATGACAAGATTCAGCAAGGCAACATTAATTTCACAAGATTTAGCATCGGTAAGAGGAGCAATAAGAGTGCTAATAAAATCATTGTTGTTGGTATTGGTAAAGTCACACAATTTAGTGTTATCTTGACAAGCAAGCAATCCAACACACAAGCAAACGAGGAACGGGAAAAAAGAGGCAAATAGAGAGAGAGAGGGAGGATAGAGAGAGAGGGTGAATAAAACGGCAAGGGTGAAGTGGGGGAGAGGAAAACGAGAGGCAAATGGCAAATAATGTAATGCAGGAGATAAGGGTTTGTGATGGGTACTTGGTATGTTGACTTTTGCGTAGACCTCCCCGGCAACGGCGCCAGAAATCCTTCTTGCTACCTCTTGAGCACTGCGTTGGTTTTCCTTGAAGAGGAAAGGGTGATGCAGCAAAGTACCGTAAGTATTTCCCTCAGTTTTTGAGAAACAAGGTATCAATCCAGTAAGAGGCTACGCGCGAGTCCCTGATACGTCTCCGTCGTATCTATAATTTTTAATTGTTCCATGCCAATATTCTACAACTTTCATATACTTTTGGCAACTTCTTATACTATTTTTGGGACTAACATATTGATCCAGTGCCTAGTGTCAGTTCCTGTTTGTTGCATGTTTTTTGTTTTGCAGAATATCCATATCAAACGGAGTCCAAATGGGATAAAAACTGACGGAGATTAATTTTGGAATATATATGATTTTGGGGAAGAAAAATCCACGCGAGACGATGCCCGAGGGGGCCACAAGGCAGGGGGCGCGCCCCTGACCCTTGTGGCCACTCCGTAAGGCGGTTGATGCCCTTCTTTCGCCGCAAGAAAGCTAATATCTGGATAGAGATCATGTTTAAATTTCAGCCCAATCGGAGTTATAGATCTCCGGGAATATAAGAAACGGTGAAAGGGAAGAATCTGAGAATGCAGAAATAGAGAGAGAGATAGAGAGACAGATCCAATCTCGGAGGGGCTCTCGCCCCTCCCACGCCATGGAGGCCATGGACCAGAGGGGAAACCCTTCTCCCATCTAGGGAGGAGGTCAAGGAATAAGAAGAAGGAGGGGTGCTCTCTCCCCCTTGCTTCCGGTGGCACCGGAGTGCCACCGGGGGCCATCATCATCACCGCAATCTTCACCAACAACTTCACCGCCATCATCACCAACTCTTCCCCCCTCTATGCAGTGGTGTAACCTCTCTCTTTACCAATGTAATCTCTACTTAAACATGGTGCTCAACGCTATATATTATTTCCCAATGATGTATGGCTATCCTATGATGTTTGAGTAGATCTGTTTTGTCCTATGGGCTATTTGATGATCAAGATTGGTTTGAGTTGCATGTTTTATTATTGATGTTGTCCTATGGTGCTCTCCATGTCGCGCAAGTGTGAGGGATCCCCGTTGTAGGGTGTTGCAATACGTTCATGATTCGCTTATAGTGGGTTGCGTGAGTGACTGAAACACAAACCCGAGTAAGGGGGTTGTTGCGTATGGGATAAAGAGGACTTGATGCCTTATAATGCTATGGTTGGGTTTTACCTTAATGATCTTTAGTAGTAGTGGATGCTTGCTAGAGTTCCAATCATAAGTGCATATGATCCAAGTAGAGAAAGTATGTTAGCTTATGCCTCTCCCTCAAATAAAATTGCAATAATGATTATCCGTCTAGTTACCGATTGCCTAGGGACAAATAACTTTCTCGTAACAACAAGCTCTTTACTAAAACTAACTTAGTTGTGTCTTTATATAAACAGCCCCTACTTTTATTTACATGCTCTTTATTATCTTGCAAACCTATCCAACAACACCTACAAAGTACTTCTAGTTTCATACTTGTTCTAGGTAAAGCGAACGTCAAGCGTGCGTAGAGTTGTATCGGTGGTCGATAGCACTTGAGGGAATATTTGTTATGCCTTTAGCTCCTCGTTGGGTTCGACACTCTTACTTATCGAAAACTGTTGCGATCCCCTTACTTGTGGGTTATCAAGACCTTTTTTGGCGCCGTTGCTGGGGAGCAATAGCGTGGGGTAAATATTCTCGTGTGTGCTTGTTTGCTTTATCAGTAAGTAATTTTTATTTGCTGTTCTTAGTTGTTTTCTATCTTTAGTTATGGGTAGGAAACGCAAAATACCAAAAAAATTAGTTGTACCTACTAAACCAATGGTTGAAGAACCACTCAAAATCAATCACACTCCTGAAGCTTATTACTTGGATCATCTTCGATCCCTATGTGCTCGTGCTGAAACCCCAACTAGCTTAGTTGAGGGCAAATATTTAGGTGAGAATGCTTGTTATGTGCGACACCGAATATCTGAAAAAGGGAAAACTTTACTGGGTCAAATTCATCGTTTGCAATGCTATGCTTGGAATTTATGCGAAGTATATGATATTACTTGTTGTTCTAAAAACCCTAAGAAACACCTTCCCTATCAATATGAGTTTAGTGATAATGGAATCGTATCTTCGTATGCTAAGGGTGTTTATAGTTACTATGATGTTCAACAAATTGAAGAATTTGTTGATTTTAAGGGTGCTTATGAAATTGCTTCTTTGATCGAAATGTATGATGCTACTCTTTACAATGCCATACTTAAATATTGCTCTGATAATTATGCTTCTAATGCCTATGTTGAACCATATATTGAGGACTACCCCGCTATCCAAGAAGAGACTAATATTTTGCAGGAGTCTATGGAAGAAGAAATTGATGAAACTGTGAGCTCATTGGATGAAAAAGATGAGGAGGAGAGCGAAGAACAAAAGGAGGAAGAGCGGATTGGTCACCCCTGCTCACCTTCTAATGATAGTAACTCTTCAACTCATACATTGTTTAATTTCCCTTCATGCTTACCGAAGGTTGAATGCTATGATAATTGATATGATCCCGTTGATTCTTTTGAAATATCCCTTTTTGATGATGCTTGCTATGCTTGTGGCCAAGATGCCAATATGAATTATGCTTATGAAGACGAACTTGCTATATTGCTATAGTTCCTTATGTTAAACATGAAATTGTTGCTATTGCACCCACGCATGATAGTCCTATTATCTTTTTGAATTCTCCCAACTACACTATAATGGAGAAGTTTACCCTTATTAAGGATTATATCGATGGGTTGCCTTATACCATTGCACATGATGATTTTGATGAATATAATATGCATGTGCTTGCTGCTCCTACTTGCAATTATTATGAGAGAGGAACTATATCTCCACCTCTCTATGTTTCCAATATGATAAAATTGCAAGAAACTGTTTATACTATGCATTGGCCTTTACTATGTGTGCATGAATTGTTCTTTTATAACATGCCGATGCATAGGAAGAGAGTTAGACTTCGTTGTTGCATGATATATGTTACATTGTGCTCACTACTAAATTACAAATCATTGTTAATTAAAATTGGCTTTGATATACCTTGGGATCCAGGTGGATTCATTACTTGAGCACTATATGCCTAGCTTAATGGCTTTACAGAAAGCGCTGCCAGAGAGACAACCCGGAAGTTTTAGAGAGTCATTTATTTCTGTTGAGTGCTTTCATATAGTTTAAAAATAACAAAAATAAAGAGGGGAACCCAAAACTTTTTCAAAAAGGAAAGTGAAAGTGAGAAAGACAAGCATTGTTGAAGTGGGAGAGCTCCTTGAACTTTGTTCATGCTCACGGCAACTTTGTGAATCTTGATTACAGAAACTTTTCAACAAAAATAACTATACCTTGGTAAAATTCCATTGTATTATAAAAATAATGTGCCAAGGTTTGCCTTTAGGATGTTTACTTTGCTTGTTGGTTTGTCCGATGCAGGACAGAAACTTTGGCTGTAGTGCACGATTTTACATTTTTAGCTGGAACATCAAATGGTTCTGATTCTTTTTGAACTGTATTTATATACAAATTTTTTATTTTTCATAATTTTTGTAGAATTTTTCAAGTATCAGAAGTAAGGTGAATATTCATATTATTACAGACTGTTCTGTTTTAGACAGATTCTGTTTTTGATGCATAGTTTACTTGTCTTGATGAAACTATCGAATTATATCAGTGAATTAAGCCATGAAAAAGTTATATTACAGTAGACACAATGCAAAAACAAAATATGAATTGGTTTGCAACAGTACTTAGAGTAGTGATTTGCTTTATTATACTAACGGATCTTACCGAGTTTTCTGTTGAAGTTTTGTGTGGATGAAGTGTTCGATGATCGAGAAGGTCTCGATGTGAGAAGAAGGAAGAGAGGAAAAAGCTCAATCTTGGGGATTCCTGAGGCACCCCAAGTAAATACTCAAGGAGACTCAAGCGTCTAAGCTTGGGGATGCCCCGGAAGGCATCCCCTCTTTCTTCAACAAGTATCGGTATGTTTTCGGATTCGTTTCGTTCATGCGATATGTGCAATCTTGGAGCGTCTTTTGCATTTAGTTTTCATCTTTATTTTATGCACCATGCTGGTATGAGATAGTCCTTGGTTTATTTATAGAATGCTCTATGCACGTCGCTTATATCTTTTGAGTATGGCTTTATAGAATGCCTCATGTGCTTCACTTATATCATTTGAAGCTTGGATTGTCTGTTTCTCTTTACATAGAAAACCGCCATTTGTAGAATGCTCTTTTGCTTCACTTATATTTGTTAGAGCGTGGGCATATCTTTTGTAGAAAGAATTAAACTCTCTTGCTTCACTTATATCTATTTAGAGAGATGACAGGAATTGGTCATTCACATGGTTAGTCATAAAATCCTACATAGAACTTGTAGATCACTGAATATGATATGTTTGATTCCTTGCAATAGTTTTGCGATATAAAGATGGTGATATTAGAGTCATGCTAGTGGGTAGTTGTGGATTGTAGAAATACTTGTCTTGAGGTTTGTGATTCCCGTAGCATGCACGTATGGTGAACCGTTATGTGATGAAGTCGGGGCATGATTTATTTATTGATTGTCTTCCTTATGAGTGGCGGTCGGGGACGAGCGATGGTCTTTTCCTACCAATCTATCCCCCTAGGAGCATGCGCATAGTACTTTGTTTCGATGACTAATAGATTTTTGCAATAAGTATGTGAGTTCTTTATGACTAATGTTGAGTCCATGGATTATACGCACTCTCACCCTTCCACCATTGCTAGCTTCTCTAGTACCGCGCAACTTTCGCCGGTACCATAAACCCACCATATACCTTCCTCAAAACAGCCACCATACCTACCTATCATGGCATCTCCATAGCCATTCCGAGATATATTGCCATGCAACTTCCATCATCATCATATTCATGACTTGAGCATTTATTGTCATATTGCTTTGCATGATCGTAAGATAGCTAGCATGCTATTTTCATGGCTTGTCCTTTTTTGATGTCATTGCTATGCTAGATCATTGCACATCTCGGTACACCACCGGAGGCATTCATATAGAGTCATATCTTTGTTCTAGTATCGAGTTGTAATATTGAGTTGTAAGTAAATAAAAGTGTGATGATCATCATTATTAGAACATTGCCCCGGTGAGGAAAGGATGATGGAGACTATGATTCCCCCACAAGTCGGGATGAGACTCCGGACAAAAAATTAAAAAAAAAAGAAAAAAGAGAAAAAAAGAGAAAGGCCAAAAAAAGAGAAGGCCCTTGTCGGTGTCAAAACCGGCGGATCTCGGGTAGGGGGTCCCGAACTGTGCGTCTAGGCCGGATGGTAATAGGAGGCAAGGAACACGAAGTTTTACCCAGGTTCGGGCCCTCTCGATGGAGGTAAAACCCTACGTCCTGCTTGATTAATATTGATGATATGGGTAGTACAAGAGTAGATCTACCACGAGATCGGAGAGGCTAAACCCTAGAAGCTAGCCTATGGTATGATTGTTGTTGTGTATGTTGTCCTACGGACTAAAACCCTCCGGTTTATATAGACATCGGAGAGGGTTAGGGTTACACAAAGTCGGTTACAATGGTAGGAGATCTGCATATCTGTATCGCCAAGCTTGCCTTCCACGCCAAGGAAAGTCCCTTCTGGACACAGGACGAAGTCTTCAATCTTGTATCTTCATAGTCCAGGAGTCCGGCTGAAGGTATAGTCCGGCCATCCGGACACCCCCTAATCCAGGACTCCCTCAGTAGCCCCTGAACCAGGCTTCAATGATGACGAGTCCGGCGCGCAGATTGTCTTCGGCATTGCAAGGCGGGTTCCTCCTCCAAGTACTTCATAGAAGATTTTGAACACAAAGATAGTGTCCGGCTCTGCAAAATAAGTTTCCACATATTGCCATAGAGAGAATAATATTTACACAAATCTAATCTGCTGACGTATTCCGTAGTGTGACACACCATGGCCAAGCCTTTATCCGAGTCGTTTCATTATCCCACATCAGCGCGTCATGCGAGGCGGTTTCCTTGGCACATCTTGTTAAAGTAGAGATCGTGTCCCCTTATTCCGGGATTCTCATCAATACGGGCGTGGGTAACCCAACCGCGCCATTGATTACGATGCTTGGAGATAAGCGAGTTTTACCAGGCTGGTGGGGACACGTAGTTGTGTCCACCCATATAAGGGGATAAGGATCCACCCTTTCACCTACACCTTCTTCCTCCCTTGCTTATCCATTCTCGCGCACTCGAGCTCCAGCGCCCATGTCCGCACTCCCCACCTCAACCTTCTCTAGCCATGTCCAGAGCGGGAGGCAAGTGGATGGTCTCCTCCGTCACGGAGGGACACATCAAAAAACTGAGGAAGGCTGGATACTTGTCTAACGACATTGCGTACCGGCTTCCCAAAAAGGGGCAGCTCATCCCCACCCCTAGGCCCTATGAGAGGGTGGTGTTCCTCCCCCATTTCCTCCGCGGACTGGGCTTCCCTCTTCACCCATTTGTCCGGGGGCTCATGTTCTACTATGGCCTAGATTTCCATGATCTGGCCCCAAACTTTGTCTTCAACATCTCGGCGTTTATCGTCGTGTGCGAGGCTTTCCTCCGCATCCGCCCCCATTTCGGCCTATGGCTCAAGACTTTCAATGTCAAGCCGAAGGTGGTGCGCGGCAACCAGGCAGAGTGCGGAGGCGCCATGGTGGGCAAGATGGCCAACGTCTTATGGCTCGAGGGCTCCTTTGTGGAGACCCTGAAGGGGTGGCAATCGGGGTGGTTTTACATCACCAAGCCACGCGACCCCGACTGGGTCGCAGCCCTCGAGTTTCGATCCGGACCCCCTATGCGGCTCACCTCCTGGAAGGAGACGGGCCTGTCGTGGGGTAAAAAAGGAGAGCTGACCAGACTCCAGACATGCGTCCAAACCCTGGTGGACAAGAAGCTCAAACTTGTCAACGTAGTCCAGGTTATGCTCATCCGCCTGATCCTCCCGTGTCAACAACGGGCTTTCAACCTGTGGGAGTTCGACCCGGCGCGGCACCAAACTCTGAGCAGGCTCCTCGACACGACGTACAAAGATGCCTGGAAGGTGCTTTTCAAGGGCGTCGAGGCCCCCGCATCCGCTACCAAGGATCGCGGATTCAGTACACAGCGTCACGCTCATGTGGTAAGGTGTTTTTTCCTTTTACAGGGTATCAGTTTTTCATAGTTTGACTCCATGCGGGATCTAAGCTCCCTTACCTTTGACAGGATTGGCAAGTGACGTCCGTACAGATCAACTGTCCGGCTCCTTTGCCCGAAGGCCCAGCGGATGCTCGCTTGGCGAAGCTGCTGGTTCCGGCACCCTATGTGGTGCCGGAGAAGAAGGCCGCGAAAAAGGCCACGGGGACTCGAAAGAGTGCCCGGCGCCAGGAGGTGTCGGATCCATCATCCGATGGTTCCGAGGCGCATTCCTCCCATGAAGACGAGGAGGAAGAAGAAGAGACCTCTCCCCCTCCAGTGGGAGGAGAGAAGAAAAGGAAGGCCGCCCTCTCTGGGGAGGCCGGAGGGTCCAAGAAGGGGAAAACCCTTCCTCCGGACTACTCCACCGACACCGACGACGGCGGAGAGGAGTGGCCGCCCAGGGCCAAGCCCCTGGCAAAATCGTAAGTATCCGGATACCAGAGTAATTCATAGTATTCGTTTATTGCACAACTTTCCCTTATGTCGAATATGTTTATGCAGCCCACCCAAAGACCGGCTCGACGCGTCGTCGAGCGGCTCACTGGACTTGTCGGATGTGAACTCGCTTCCGACGGCTTCCTCCCCCTGCCCTATGGACGACACCGAAGTGTTGTCCCAACATGTTCCAAGCCGGGAGGAGGTGGTCCTGGAGGCGCCGCAAGGCGACCTCCCGGACTCCAGGAGTAAAGGGGATGAAACCCCCCAGGGCTCCAAGTCGGGCTCTAGGCCGGACACCGCTCCGGAACCTGCAAAGGTTCCAGAGTCCGACGGGGGACCTCCTTCCAAGAGGAGCAAGCCCACCGTGCCGGTGACCCCCGTCCAACCGGAGGCGCCGGACAATCTGTTGGAGACGCTCCAAGGCGCCTCCATCGACGAGGAGCACCGCACCATTATGAGTGCGGTGGTCCAGAAGGTTCAGTCCGCCAAGAGCGGACTGACTGAAGCTTGTACTAGCCTTTTAACAGGCTTTGAGGTAAGTAAAGAATTTGTAAATAATATTAGCGCATAGACAGTAGCCCCTGATGCTCTGTTTGGCGTTCGGGAAGAAAAGCCGAATAGAGGATCAAATAAAATTCGCAGGAGTCTAACAAAAAGGAGTCAATATGCGTATGCAAGCTTCTCTGCTTGCGTCCACCGCACTGACTGTGGAAGTGGACACGCTAAAGCAGAACCTCGAGCGGTCCGAGCAAGAGCTCGGGCGTGCCAAGAAGCAGCTCGAGGACAATGAAGGTAAGAAATACCTTGTTTAAATATATATATAAAGGTGCACTTGCAAAAAATGACAGGATTATCGTGGCTATTGTAGGGGCCACGTCTGAGGTGGCGACCCTTAAGCAAGCGCTAGTCGAGGCCGAGAAGAGGGCGGCCATGGAGCGCACCGAGCGGGAGAAGTATGAGGCCGAGGTTGGCAAGGTACGGCAAGAGCTCCAGGCTCTCATGGAAAAACATGAGAGTTTGGAGCTTGACTCAAAGACACGAGCGTCCGAGCTCGCGGTGGCTATTGAAAATGCCAAGTCTGCCAAGGCCGAATCCCAGAAGACCCTCCAGGAGTTGGATGAGGTGAAGAAGATAGCGGCGGGTAAGGCATTCTTTATGCAAAGCAAACACATAAACGTGAGTTACTTGTTACTTACCCGAATCCGGAGCTCTCCAGGAGCGTTCGCAGATCTTCCCTGGAGTGTGTCCGATGCCGCCGCATTCTATCGAGCCGAGGAGGGCAGCTCGACAGAGAAGGTGTTCTGGTCTCAGTATGCTGAGGCCGGACACCCCGTGCCCCTGAGCGACCAGCTGAAGCAACTGGTCGAGCTCCACAAGGCGGCCGAACAGGCCATGAAGGGCCTCATAGTTCGGCTGTGGCCTGGAGGGGCTCTGCCTGGGAGCTATTTTGGGTTGGTGCGGCGGCTGGTGGAGGCCTGTCCAAGGCTCGAAGTCATCAAGCGCTCCGTCTGCATTGAAGGTTCCCGTAGGGCCCTTGCCCGTGCTAAGGTGCACTAGGGCAAGCTGGATGCTGAGAAGCTTGTGAAGGACGGGCCACCGCCGGGGAAAGAGCATCACAAGCCCGAGAATTATTCTAAGGATGTTCTGAAGGGTGCCTGCCTTGTGGCGGATGAATGTTCTAGGGATGTAATTTTTGAGTGAAACTTGCTCATTTTGTCCTGTGCGCTGAAAACTTGTTCATATGCGCTAAGCAATGCTGTTGGAATTTAAAATATTACCTTCTGTGCGGTTGTTTATCAATTCTGAGAGATGGCAAGTCGTCGGCTTCCGCCCCCGTGCCGCTAGTGCTGGGGTGTTCGGGGATAAACCCGAGTGCTCTTTTTCCCATGTTTGGGTCCTTCGAGGGAGGCGCTCAGCCCAACGAACAAGGCAATCGGACTATAATGCATGAACACTCTCACTTAGCCATAGAATTCTATAATTTTAAATTTCGGCGAAGCCCCTGGTATTCGAAAGACTGAGTTCAGGGCGCTATCCATGCCTTGGCCGGACAGAGCCGGCTCCTCGCTCTAAGCGGCATAAGTCATTAGGGACTCGAAAAACCTCTCGAATAGCGACCAGCTCTCGCTTCATCATGACAGTCAGTTTTAGCTTTCTCCACTGAGGTGCTCGACCCAGCTCAACTGGGGCACAATCGCAGTGGTTCTCCTAGTGCTAACTTAGCCGATATAGCGGAACGTAAGGCACCAAAACATAGGAGCCGGGCAAACTCAACTATTGACCCAAGACATGATTCGGAGCCGATGCATATAATGCTATAAGTTCGGGGTGCCGCACTTGTTAAAGTGTTCGGACTTCTCACACCATATTGAGGGGTACTAAAGCCCCTAGCGTATTTAGGCCGTACCAAAGTGTACGGGTGCAATATGTCATTAAGGAACATATAACGCAAAAATAGACAAAAGCTATGCACTGTTTATTAAAGAGGGCTGCGATCAAAGTAGAACGATACAAATAATGCGATAAGCAAAAGGTTGGACTATGTAACATGTCCGTTCCAGGGGCAAGCTGCGGAATAGTATGCGAAACAGGTATACTGCTCATGATAGAGACCACCTGGGAGTTCCGTAATGTGGCGTGGCTTGTCTGCTTCCCTGGTTCTTGCATCGTTTGTGCGGCAATTGAACTGCCGAACAGGCCTTCCGAAGTGTTGAGTCCTGAATGTAAGAGAAAATTAAAAAGTCGGCAGCCCCTGGTGCGGTTTAAGCCGTGTTTCGGGCGTGCCGTGATGGTGCCCCTTCCCCTGTACCCATGGTATTTCTAGAGCGTAGTTATGTACGCGAAGTACTGGTGTCGCATTTTTGCGAGGGCTGGGGTTGGGGCCGCATTGCTACGCCTGCTCGGATCGTGCCAGGCGGTCTTGTTGTAGGTTACTCCGGGCGCACTTGACGGTGTCCGGTCGTTAAATGCCGGACTAGAGAACTGCCTGGAGAGGCTGCTTTGTACTTCCGCTGCAAGGGCCGCCGTGTGCTCCTCTGTTCGGAGGGAGCGTTCGGTGTTTCCATTGACCAGAATTACTCCTCGAGGGCCTGGCATCTTGAGCTTAAGGTATGCGTAGTGCGGTACCGCATTGAACTTGGCGAATGCGGTTCGCCAGAGCAGTGCGTGATAGCCACTGCAGAATGGGACTATGTCGAAGATTAACTCCTCGCTTCGGAAATTATCCGGAGATCCGAAGACCACTTCAAGTGTGACTGAGCCTGTACAGTTGGCCTCTACACCTCGTATTACGCCTTTAAAGGTTGTTTTGGTGGGCTTAATCCTCGAGGGATCTATGCCCATTTTCCGCACTGTATCCTGGTAAAGCAGGTTCAGGCTACTGTCGCCGTCCATAAGGACTCTAGTGAGATGAAATCCGTCAATAATTGGGTCTAGAACCAATGCGGCAAATCCACCATGACGGATGCTAGTGGGATGGTCCCTTCGATCAAAGGTGATCGGGCAGGAGGACCATGGGTTGAACTTTGGGGCGACTGGCTCTACAGCGTATACGTCCCTTAATGCGCGCTTCCGCTCCCTTTAGGGGACGTGGGTTGTGTATATCATGTTCACCGTCCGCAATTGTGGGGGAAAACCCTTCTGTCCACTGTTGTTCGGCGGCCGGGGCTCCTCGTCGTCATTGCTATGCAGCCCCTTGTCTTCATTTTCGGTGTTTAACTTGCCTGCCTACTTGAACACCCAACAATCCATGTTGATGTGATTGGCCGGCTTTTCAGGGGTGCCATGTATCTGACACAAGCGGTCGAGTATTCGGTCCAAACTAGACGGGCCCCTAGGATTCCTTTTGAATGGCTTTTTCTGTTGACCGGATTTAGAGCCTCTGAATCTGGCATTAACTGTCGTATCCTCAGCATTGTCGCTGTTAATGCGGCGTTTCTGCTTGTTGCGACGCGACCTGCCACTACTGTCCCTGGTATCCAAATTACCAGGGTTCTTGGTCATATTGTTGCTATGAGCAAGCCAGCTGTCTTATCCCACGCAAAAGCGGGTCATGAGTGTCATGAGTGCTGCCATAGACTTCGGCTTTTCCTGTCCAAGGTGCCGGGCAAGCCACTCTTCACGGATATTGTGCTTGAAGGCTGCTAGGGCCTTAGCGTCCGGACAGTCGACTATTTGATTTTTCTTTGTTAGGAACCGTGTCCAGAATTGCCTGGCCGATTCCTCTGGCTGCTGAATTACGTGACTTAGGTCATCGGCGTCTGGGGGTCGCACATAAGTGCCCTGGAAATTGTCGAGGAATGCGGCTTCCAGGTCCTCCCAACAACTGATTGATCCTGTTGGCAAGCAGTTAAGCCAATGCCGAGCTGGTCCTTTAAGCTTGAGTGGGAGGTATTTGATGGCGTGGAAATCATCGCCGCGGGCCATGTGGATATGAAGGAGATAATCCTTGATCCATACCGCAGGATCTGTTGTGCCATCATATGATTCGATATTTACGGGTCTGAAACCCTCGGGGATTTGATGATCCATTATTTCGTCTGTGAAGCATAGTGGGTGTGCGGCGCTTCTGTACTGCGCTATATCATGACGTAGCTCCAATGAGCTTTGTCTACTATGTTCGGCCCTGCCGAATTTGTGGCCGGCGTGACAGTTACCGTCTCGAGTCGTGGAGGGCCGAGAGGCCTCTCTGTCGCGGCCACGAGGTGGCCGGTCGGCCGCATCAAGTGCTTCCTCCTCTAATCGGGGTAGCAACATGCGCTTTGGGTAGCTCTTGGAGGGGCGTTCGAGTTTATGCTCTTCGGCCGCAAAGACTTCAGTCCATCTATCGACTAGCAAATCTTGATCAGCTCTAAGTTGTTGCTATTTTTTCTTGAGGCTTCTTGTCATGGCAATAAGCCTGCGTTGAAAACGCTCTTGCTCGACGGGATCCTCTGGCACGACGAATTCGTCGTCGTCGAGGCTTGCCTCGTCTTCGGAGGGAGGCATCTAATTATCGTCCTCGACCTCTCTGTCTACCGCTCTCTCATGAGGGCTGGTTTCTCCATCCTCCTGTGCTAAATCTTGCTGGAGGGGGTTTTCTTCGGCACTTTCCGGAGTATTATTATCTCCTGTGCTGGAATCACCGTATTTGTTTTGGCGGGATTTTGAGCGGCGCCGCTGACGCCGGTGCTTAGGCTGTTTCTTGGAGGGGTCATCCTCCGCTGTTCCATCGCCATCTCCTTCTTTTGGGGTGTCCACCATGCATATGTCATATGACGAGGTGGCTTTCCACGGCCTGATAGGCGCTGGTTCTTCATCGTCTCCTTCATCGGCGTCCATACCGTCGATGTCTTCGGAGTCGAAGTCGAGCATGTCGGTTAAGTCGTCGACAGTGGCTACAAAGTGGGTGGTGGGTGGGCTTTGAATTTCTTCATCGTCCGAATCCCAACCTTGCCGTCAGGCCCGTAGTGCGAAGCCGCCGAAGACGAAGATCTGTCTGGGGAGGAAGGTCTCACCCTGGACTGCATCGCCATTGATGGTCGTAGGAGCCATCAAGCCTGACGGAGACGACACAGAGGAACTCTCAATGAAAGCAGCAATGTCGGTGTCAAAACCGGCAGATCTCGGGTAGGGGGTCCCGAACTGTGCGTCTAGGCCGGATGGTAACAGGAGGCAAGGAACACGAATTTTTACCCACGTTCGGGCCCTCTCGATGGAGGTAAAACCCTACGTCCTGCTTGATCAATATTGATGATATGGGTAGTACAAGAGTAGATCTACCACGAGATCGGAGAGGCTAAACCCTAGAAGCTAGCCTATGGTATGATTGTTGTTGTGTATGTTGTCCTACGGACTAAAACCCTCTGGTTTATAGACACCGGAGAGGGTTAGGGTTACAAAAAGTCGGTTACAATGGTAGGAGATCTGCATATCCGTATCGCCAAGTTTGCCTTCCACGCCAAGGAAAGTCCCTTCCGGACACAGGACGAAGTCTTCAATCTTGTATCTTCATAGTCCAGGAGTCCGGCTGAAGGTATAGTCCGGCCATCCAGACACCCCCTAATCCAGGACTCCCTCAGCCCCCAAAAAATAAAAAAAATAAAAAAATGAGAGAAAAAGAGAGAAGGGGCAATGTTACTATCCTTTTACCACACTTGTGCTTCAAAGTAGCACCATGTTCTTCATATAGAGACTCTTGAGTTATCACTTTCATATACTAGTGGGGATTTTCATTATAGAACTTGGCTTGTTTATTCCGTTGATGGGCTTCCTCAAACGTCCAAGGTCTTCATGAGAAAGCAAGTTGGATGCACACCCACTTAGTTTCAGTTTGAGCTTTCATACACTTATAGCTCTTAGTGCATCCGTTGCATGGCAATCCCTACTCACTCACATTGATATCTATTGATGGGCATCTCCATAGCCTGTTGATACGCCTAGTTGATGTGAGACTATCTTCTCCTTTTTGTCTTCTCCACAACCACCATTCTATTCCACCTATAGTGCTATATCCACGGCTCACGCTCATGTATTGCGTGAGGGTTGAAAATGCTGAAGCGCGTTAAAAAGTATGAACCAATTACTCGGCTTGTCATCGGGGTTGTGCATGATGTGAATATTTTGTGTGGTGAAGATGGAGCATAGCCAGACTATATGATTTGTAGGGATAACTTTCTTTGGCCTTGTTATTTTGAAAAGACATGATTGCTTTATTAGTGGGCTTGAAGTATTATTGTTTTTGTGTCAAATGATAGACTATTGCTTTGAATCACTCGTATCTTAATATTAATGCCATGATTAGATATGTGATCAAGATTATGCTAGGTAGCATTCCACATCAAAAATTATCTTTTTTATCATTTACCTACTCGAGGACGAGCAGGAATTAAGCTTGGGGATGTTGATACGTCTCCGTCGTATCTATAATTTTTGATTGTTCCATGCCAATATTCTACAATTTTCATATATTTTTGGCAACTTTTTATGCTATTTTTGGGACTAACATATTGATCCAGTGCCCAGTGCTAGTTCATGTTTGTTGCATGTTTTTTGTTTCGCAGAATATCCATATCAAACGGAGTCCAAATGGGATAAAAACTGACGAAGATTTTTTTTGGAATATATATGATTTTTGGGAAGAAAAATCCATGCGAGACGATGCCCGAGGGGGCCACGAGGCACGGGGGTGCACCCCTGACCCTCGTGGCCACCCCGTAAGGAGGTTGATGCCCTTCTTTCGCCACAACAAATCTAATATCCGTATAGAGATCGTGTTAAAATTTCAGCCCAATCGGAGTTACAGATCTCCGGGAATATAAGAAACGATGAAAGGGAAGAATCTGAGAACGCAGAAATAGAGAGAGACAGAGAGACATATCCAATCTCGGAGGGGCTCTCGCCCCTCCCACGCCATGGAGGCCATGGACCAGAGGGGAAACCCTTCTCCCATCTAGGGAGGAGGTCAAGGAAGAAGAAGAAGAAGAAGAAGGAGGGGGGCTCTCTCCCCCTCGCTTCCGGTGGCACCAGAGTGCCACCGGGGGCCATCATCATCACCACAATCTTCACCAACAACTTCACCGCCATCATCACCAACTCTTCCCCCCTCTATGCAGCGGTGTAACCTCTCTCTTACCCTCTGTAATCTCTACATAAACATGGTGCTCAACGCTATATATTATTTCCCAATGATGTATGGCTATCCTATGATGTTTGAGTAGATCCGTTTTGTCCTATGGGCTATTTGATGATCAAGATTGGTTTGAGTTGCATGTTTTATTATTGGTGTTGTCCTATGGTGCTCTCCAAGTCGCGCAAGTGTGAGGGATCCCCGTTGTAGGGTGTTGCAATACGTTTATGATTCGCTTATAGTGGGTTGCATGAGTGACTGAAACACAAACCCGAGTAAGGGGGTTGTTATGTATGGGATAAAGAGGACTTGATGCCTTATAATGCAATGGTTAGGTTTTACCTTAATGATCTTTAGTAGTTGCGGATGCTTGCTAGAGTTCCAATCATAAGTGCATATGATCCAAGTAGAGAAAGTATGTTAGCTTATGCCTCTCCCTCAAATAAAATTGCAATAATGATTATCGGTCTAGTTATCGATTGCCTAGGGACAAATAACTTTCTCGTAACAACAAGCTCTTTACTAAAACTAACTTACTTGTGTCTTTATATAAACAGCCCCTACTTTTATTTACATGCTCTTTATTATCTTGCAAACCTATCCAACAACACCTACAAAGTACTTCTAGTTTCATACTTGTTCGAGGTAAAGCAAACGTCAAGCGCGCGTAGAGTTGTATCGGTGGTCGATAGAACTTGAGGGAATATTTGTTGTGCCTTTAGCTCCTTATTGGTTTCGACACTCTTACTTATCGAAAACTGTTGTGATCCCCTATACTTGTGGGTTATCAGTCCCTCGCACCTACACAAAACAAATAAATCCTCGCAAACAACGCGATAAGGGGTTGTCAATCCCTACACGGTCACTTACGAGAGTGAGATCTGATAGATATGATAAGATAATATTTTTGGTATTTTTATGATAAAGATGCAAAGTTAAATAAAAGGCAATGAAAATAACTAAGTGTTGGAAGATTAATATGATGGAAGATAGACCCGGGGGCCATAGGTTTCACTAGTGGCTTCTCTCAAGAGCATAAGTATTTTACGATGGGTGAACAAATTACTGTTGACCAATTGACAGAATTGAGCATAGTTATGAGAATATCTAGGTATGATCATGTACATAGGAATCACGTCGAAGACAAGTAGACCGACTCCTGCCTGCATTTACTACTATTACTCCACACATCGACTGCTATCCAGCATGCATCTAGAGTATTAAGTTCATAAGAACAGAGTAACGCTTTAAGCAAGATGACATGATGTAGAGGGATAAATTCATGCAATATGATAAAAAAACCATCTTGTTATCCTCGATGGCAACAATACAATACGTGCCTTGCTGCCCCTACTGTCACTTGGGAAAGGACACCGCAAGATTGAACCCAAAACTAAGCACTTCTCCCATTGCAAGAAAGATCAATCTAGTAGGTCAAACCAAACTGATAATTCGAAGAGACTTGCAAAGATAACCAATCATACATAAAAGAATTCAGAGAAGATTCAAATATTTTTCATAGATAAACTTGATCATAAACCTACAATTCATCGATCTCAACAAACACACCGCAAAAGAAGACTACATCGAATAGATCTCCACGAGAGAGGGGGAACTTTGTATTGAGATCCAAAAAGAGAGAAGACTCCATCTAGCTAATAACTATGGACCCGAAGGTCTGAGGTAAACTACTCACACTTCATCGGAAGGGCTATGGTGTTGATGTAGAAGCCCTCCGTGATTGATGCCCCCTCCGGTGGAGCTCCAGAACAGGCCCCGAGATGGGATCTCGTGGATACAGAAAGTTACGGTGGTAAAATTAGGGTTTTGGCTCTGTATCTGATCCGTTTGGGGGTACGTAGGTATATATAGGAGGAAGGAGTACGTCGGTGGAGCAACAGAGGGCCCACGAGGGTGGAGGGCGCACCTAGGGGGGTAGGCACACCCCCCTATCTCGTGGCTTCCTTGTTGGTTGCTTGACGTAGGGTCCAAGTCTCCTGGATCATGTTCGTTCCGAAAATCACGTTCCTGAAGGTTTCATTCCGTTTGGAATCCGTTTGATATTCTTTTTCTGCGAAACTCTGAAATAGGCAAAAAACAGCAATTCTGGGTTGGGCCTCTAGTTAATAGGTTAGTCCCAAAAATAATATAAAAGTGGATAATAAAGCCCAATAATGTCCAAAACAGAAGATAATATAGCATGGAGCAATCAAAAATTATAGATACGTTGGAGACGTATCAGTAGCGTAAGTATTTCCCTCGGTTTTTGAGAACGAAGGTATCAATCCAGTAGGAAGCCACGCATGAGTCCCTCGCACCTACACACACAAATAAAATCCTCGCAACCAACGCAATAAAGGGATTGTCAATCCCTTCACGGTCACTTACGAAAGTGAGATATGATAAGATAATATTTTTGGTATTTTTATGATAAAGATGCAAAGTAAAGAAAGCAAAATAAACGGAAAAGGAAATAGCTTGTTGATGGAAGATTAATATGATGGAAAATAGACCCGGGGGCCACAGGTTTCACTAGTGGCTTCTCTCGAGAGCATAAGTATTACGGTGGGTAAACAAATTACTGTTGAGCAATTAACAGAATTGAGCATAGTTATGAGAATATCTAGGTATGATCATGTATATAGGCATCACGTCCGAGACAAATAGACCGACTCCTGCCCGCATCTACTACTATTACTCCACACATCGACCGCTATCCAGCATGCATCTAGAGTATCAAGTTCAAAAGAACAGAGTAACGCTTTAAGAAAGATGACATGATGTAGAGGGATAAACTCATGCAATATGAAATAAACCACATCTTGTTATCCTCGATGGCAACAATACAATATGTGCCTTGCTGCCCCTACTATCACCGGAAAAGGACACCGCAAGATTGAACCCTAAGCTAAGCACTTCTCCCATTGCAAGAAAGATCAATCTAGTAGGCCAAACCAAACTGATAATTCGAAGAGACTTGCAAAGATAACCAATCATACATAAAAGAATTCAGAGAAGATTCAAATATTGTTCATAGATAAACTTGATCATAAACCCACAATTCATCGGTCTCAACAAACACACCGCAAAAGAAGATTACATCGAATAGATCTCCACAAGAGAGGGGGAGAACTTTGTATTGAGATCCAAAAAGAGAGAAGAAGCCATCTAGCTAATAACTATGGACCCGAAGGTCTGAAGTAAACTACCCACACTTCATTGGAGAAGATATGGTGTTGATGTAGAAGCCCTCCATGATCGATGACCCCTCTGGCGGAGCTCTGGAAAAGGCCCCATGCTGGGATCTAGAAAGTTACGGCGGTGGAATTAGGGTTTTGGCTCTGTATCTGGTAGTTTGGGGGTACATAGGTATATATAGGAGGAAGAAGTACGTCGGTTGAGCAACATGGGCCCCACGAGGGTGGAGGGCGTGCCTGGGGGGTAGGCGCGCCCCCTACCTCATGCCCTCCTGATTGCTTTCTTGACGTAAGGTCCAACTCCTCTAGATCATGTTTGTTCCGAAAATCACATTCCCGAAGGATTCATTACGTTTGGACTCCGTTTGATATTCTTTTTCTGCGAAACTCTGAAATAGGCAAAAAAACAGGAATTATGGGTTGTGCCTCCGGTTAATAGGTTAGTCCCAAAAATAATATAGAAGTGTATAATAAAGCCCAATAATGTCCAAAACAGGATATAATATAGCATGGAACAATCAAAAATTATAGATACATTGGAGACGTATTAGCGCCCAGGGGGGTGGGCGCGCCCCCCACCCTCGTGGGCAGCCCGAGACTCTTCTGGCCCAACTCTTTTACTCCATGGCCTTCTTCTGGTCCAAAAATAAGCTCAGTCAAGTTTCAAGTCAATTGGACTCCGTTTGGTTTTCCTTTTCTGCGATACTCAAAAACAAGAAAAAAACAGAAACTGACATTGAGCTCTAGGTTAATAGGTTAGTCCCAGAAATCATATAAAATAGCATATAAAACATCCTAGATGGATAATATAATAGCATGGAACAATCAAAAATTATAGATACGTTAGAGACGTATCACCGACCACCGCGCCTCGGTCTTCTCTTCACGCAGGGCGGCCCGGGCCTGTGCGTCGGCAAGGCAATGTTCGATGGACTCCTGCACTCGCGCGATTGCCGCGTCGGCGTGTTTCCCCTTCTTGGCGTCCAGCCGCCCTTCTGACGCGCCCGCCGTCAGCGCGTCCGGCTTGTAGGTCTCCTTGGCCTTGTCGAGGGTGCGCCGGACTTCCGCCCACTTCTCGCACTTGTCGATCCGCTTGTAGGCATGGAGGTACTTGAACTCTTGGTCGTGGTTGCGCAGGCGATACAAGACGAACATGCACACCAGCTGCGCCGAGGAACAAACAGTTGGCGGGCGCACGCGGCGAAGAGAAGCGGGAGGCCGGTGTGCCATACCTGATCCTCAATGTTGGCGCCGCTCTCCGGGCAAGCCGCGATCTCCTCGACGATCCCATGCCATTTGTTGCACGCCGCCTGGATGAGCCCCCAATGGTTCGCCATTGCCTTCGCCCCACGCTACATGTAGACGCCTTTAAAGTAGGGGTAGACGAGCTTGCGCTCGTCGAACTCGGCCTTGATGCGCTCCCAGTACGTCTCGATACTCTGGTTCACGCCGGTGGTCGGGTCGAGGCAGACGACTTTCCACGCTTAGGCGAGGCATTCCTGTTCCTTGGACGTCCACTTGATGCGCGGCTCACCGGTCCTGGTCGCCCCCTTCTTCTTCTTGCACCTCCTCGCCGGAACAGTCGTCGGCTCCTCATCCTCCTCCTCGTGCTCCTCCGGATCCTCCTTGCCATACTCGAGCTCGCCGTCCATGACGCCGCTGAGGTCCACCGTGTTGTCCTGGGTAGCGAACCCGGGGAATGCGACGACCGCGGCCAAGCCTACCGCGATGATGTCGTCCATGTCGGCGTCGATCTCGTCGGTGTCGCCGAGGTGCGATGTGGAAGCTTGTGAGAAGGGCAGGGAGCCACGGCGGAGAGGGGCATCGGGGAGGACGCGTAAGGTGGCGGCGAGTAGTTGTACGGACGGTACTGCACACCAGCAAAGGCAGGCGAGGGCGTGCGCTGGGCCGGGTGTCCATGGGGGAAGGTGACGTTGGGGTTGAACCCACCGTGCGCGTCCCCGTCGGAGTAGCCCAGCGACGGCGTGCATCCCCATGGTTGCATCGACGACGAGAAGCCGGCCGAAGAGACGACGCTTTGCTGGCTCCAGGGCGCGTATTGGGCGTGGCCGTCGGGTGGGTTCATCATCCCCACGCGAGCCGCCTCGACCTCAGCTTGATCCGCCGTGGCCACAGCCGCACGCGCCGCGTTGTCCTGAGCCTTCATGGTGATGGCCCTGTTCCGCCGGTCGGCGGTGACAGCCTCCCAGCGCTGAACTTCCACCCTCCAATCGGCCTTTGGCATGCCCGGTGGCTTCGACGGCGGCGCCCTTTGCTTCCTCTGCTTCGGCTGGGCGACGGTGGCGGTTGCATTTGTCGCGGCGCGGGGGATCACATACTTCTTCGACGGCATGGCGGTCGGCTGGGAGGCGAGCGAGAGGGAGGTTGGCAGGAGGAATGGAGAGAATGAGAGAGAAGTGGGTGGGGCGGGAAGAGGCTCTCGACTCGTCGGCAGAGCGGTCCCACGCCCCTTTTCGCTTGTGCCGGTGCCCCCAGGCGCCCCCAGCGCGCCGGGTTCGGCTCGGGTCCGCCGACGCCAGTTTCGACCCAAACCGGCGGAAAACGGGCTACTAAGGGCGCGACTGGGCCGATTTTTTTGCGCCGATGCGACAAAAACGTCTGGAGAATGCCTGTTGGGGCGGCTGGAGATGCTCTAACGAGGCATCGATGCCTTTGAGGTAGTAAGAGCATTACTAGTAGAACCCTCAAACCCTCAAAACCTTAAAGCAGATTTAAGGGTTGAGAAGTGCCACTTTTTGACACTTTTAAGGATTGAAAAATAGGGGCAAATACTAGAACCCTCAAACCCAACCCTTAAACTGCTTTAAGGATTAGATTTGAGGGTTCTAGTCTTTGCCTCGACCCCAACCTTTAAATCTATCATTTGACATCTCACAATTTATGACAACAAGAACACAATCAACTTCCAAACAAACTACCAAATGACAATCATTGATGCATGGTTTAATAGTTTACATCACAAAATCATCATCTTCCTCCTCTCATCGGCACCATCACCAAAAAGTTGCACCTCGGCGCCATCTCCTAGACCACAAGCGGGCTCCATCAAGCATCTCCATCGGCACCGGTGGAGTCGTACACACCGCCATCACCACAACTACTCATCGGAGTGTCACCTCGAAAAGTAGAGGACACAACACGGAACATCATCTTCCTCTCCGCGATGTCCTCCTTGTAGTCCTTCCACCATTGCAATTGGTCTTGATCCATGTCCTTCTTGGACATCATCATGTGCTCTTTGTCTTCCACCATGAGTTCTTTCCATACCTTTGCCTCTTTGAGCTTGATCAACCTTTCCTCCAACTCGGCCTTGCGCTTTGCTTCTTCACGATTTGCTTCAACTTGTGCAAGCTTGACCTATTTCTTCTTCTCGGTGATAAGAAGCTTCGTCTCCAATGTCTTCGTTGTCAATTCCTCTCTTGCCTTCATTATGTGGTCCATCTTCTCCCTTAGGCTTGACGCCTCTTCTTCCATCTTCACTCTTAGCTTGCCCTTCTTGGTTCCCTCGGGCTTGCCCAAGTTCCTCTCCTCCTCATCTTCACTATCATCCATCCTTAGCATTGCCGACTTCTTGGGTGCGGTCTCTTGATCCCTCAACTTCCACTTGTCAAAGGTTTGAAGAATTGACCAAACATGCTTAAATGGGAATGGCTTGCCCTTGGAAGCGGCCATCTCCTTGTACCTCATGCCGGCAATTGTCTCCTATCAATCACACATAAATCACATAAGAACCCACCAATAGCATAGTGCACACACATAATCAAAATAGTGAAGAAATATGTACTCACATAGTCACTCTCCATGGTTCCACTAGGTGGTGCATCCCTCACTTGGTCCATGGCCGCACTCCAACGAGCACAAGCGGGCTTGATCAACTCCCACTGGCCTTGAAGCGACCAGAAAGTGCGATGGATGAACCCACTATTCTTCGGCTTGATCCTACAATAGACGTCCTCGATCCTTTGCCAATACCGTTTACCGGTTTGATCGGTGCCGGTGGTTGCATCCATTCGCACAGCTGCCCAAGCACGAACCAAGAGGACATCTTCCGCCTCGGTGTAGTTTGTCGACCGCGCGTGTGGCGGGAAGCGGCAGTGAATGCCTCCTCCCTTATCTCGGCCACCTCCTCCTCGTCATCCCCTTCATCCTCCTCATCTTCCTCCTTTTCCTCCAAGTCGTCACCAACCCTAAAGGGGTCTAGAGGCGGAGCTTCGAGGTCCACCTCCGCGTTTTGGAGGAGGTCCATGAACGAGGATGGGATTGCCATTTCCTCGAACACCTCGTGCGCGGCGGGAGGAGGTTCGACGACGGCGGTGGGCGGGGCTGCGGGCTTCTTCCGCGCCGCGGGCTTCTTCCGCGGCTTGGTCATGGCCGGGGACGAGCCGGCGACCTTGGAGGCCGCCCCTCGCGGCCCATGAGAGGTCGCCTTCGGCCGGCTCTTCTTGGTGGCCGGGGCGGGCACCGGGGAGGCGGCGAGGACGGGCGTCGGGGCGGTGATGGTGGCCGGGGCAGGAGCCGGGGAGGCGGCAGGAGGAGGTGCGAGGCCCGCCCGCCGCCGCTTGGCCCCGACGTGGGTCGCCGCCACCACGTCGGCCACGGTCGGGCGGGCGGGGGCGGGGGCGGGGCGGGCGCCTGTTACGGCATATCTCTCTCAAGGTAGTTTTGGTGATTGATGACAACATGTTTGCGGACTAATCTTGTGCTTTGAATAATTCACAGATTCTCCCGTGGCACGAGACACTTTCTTCCCCTCGGAGTGTATTTCAAGACGGTGTAGCTCTTTCGTTTCTTTCTCGGTGGACTAGTTGCGTAGAGGGCACCGTACTATCAAGAGGGGGTTCGCTGGGGTATTGCATGGGTGGAATCATCACGTACACATCAGCTTCTCACCCTCCGAGCGTCTCCATTCCATTGAAGAGATCTCTCCTCTCTTCCTTGTCTTGTCTGGGTCCAAGCGGTAGTACCGTGCAACCCAGCGGTAGTACCGCTGAGGAGCCACAAGCGGCAGTACCGCTCCACAACAGTAGTACTGCCCGTGGCTCCATAGCAGTAGTACCGCTGGGGTGCCTGGCACCTCCGCCTCGTCCTCAGCATCTTTGAGAGATTCTCTCTCTCTCTTTTGCGCCCCAGCGATAGTACCGCACTGCCAGCGGTAGTACGGCCGAAGGGTCACAAGCGGCAGTACCGCTCCACAGCGGTAGTACCGCCCGTGACCCCGCTGCCGTAGTACCGCTGGGCAGTCTGGCTCCTACCGCCTCGATTCGAGAGGTCTTTTTCTCGTGTCAGGTTTTGCGGCAGTAGTCACGGTTGTAGAGGCGGTAGTACCGTTCTAGGAGTGGTAGTACCGTCCCTACCACCGCGGTAGTACCGCGGTTGGGTCCTTTCCTACCAGTCTCCTCTGCGCGGCAGTGCCGCTGGCTGGCGCGGCAGTACCGCTGTCCTCGCGGTAGTACCGCCCCCTCTCAGCGGTAGTATCGCCCTGTGCGGGGCTGGTTGGTGGGGGGCAACGGTTGGATTGTTGCCCCCACTATAAAAGGGAGTCCCCTTCTTCTCTTTGACCTACCTCTTCCTCCCCCAAGCTCCATTTATTGCTCAAGCTCCATTAAATGCTCCAAGCTCCATTTTCGCCCGATCTATCTCTCTAGCCAATCAAACTTGTTGATTTGCTCGGGAGTGGTTGAGAAGGCCCCGATCTACACTTCCACCAAGGGATTTTTGATTCCCCCACTCATCCCTAGCGGATCTTGTTACTCTTGGGTGTTTGAGCACCCTAGACGGTTGAGGTCACCATGAAGCCATAGTCCATTGTGGTGAAGCTTCGTGGTCTTGTTGGGAGCCTCCGATTAAGTTGTGGAGATTGCCCCAACCTTGTTTGTAAAGGTTCGGTCGCCGCCTTCAAGGGCACCAATGGTGGAATCACGTCATCTCGCATTGTGTGAGAGCGTGAGGAGAATATGGTGGCCCTAGTGGCTTCTTGGGGAGCATTGTGCCTCCACACCGCTTTAACGGAGACGTACTTCCCCTCAAAAGGAAGGAACTTCGGTAACACATCCTCGTCTTCACCAGATCCACTCTTGGTTATCTCTTACCTTTACTTGTGCAAGCTCTTTAGTGCTTCTTCCCTTGCTTTCTTGTATGCTTGTTGTTATTGCATCATATAGGTTTCTCACCTAGTTGCACATCTAGACAACCTACTTTGATGCAAAGTTTAATTTGGTAAAGAAAAGTAAAAATTGGTAGTTGCCTATTCACCCCCCCCCCTCTAGTCAACCATATCGATCCTTTCAATTGGTATCAGAGCCTCGTCTCTTTATTAAGGACTTTACCGTCCAAAGAGTATGGTTGATACCGTAGACGGTGTGGAGGAACACTCCGGTGTGAACCCGATCTCGTCTACAGGCGATGGGGGAACCTCGATCTCTCATGAGGAGTTCAATGTGGCCTTGGAGACATTGAAAACCTCCATGACGACCGAAGTTGAAAGCATGTTTACTAAATTTCTTGAGGGGCTTAAACTATCCACCGCACCGTTGAAAGTGGATGACCCCGCCAACAAGGTGACAGATGCTATCCCCGACAAGTGGGGAGCTAGTAGTGAAAAGGCTCCTTCTTCTAGTGGTAAGAATGGCACCGGCATCTTTGCCCATGTGGAACCACCACTTGTTTATGGTGGACCGGTTCCTTCCACTCATTTGAATCATGCCGGTCCTCCCCCTAAGATTGTGAAAAATGAGGATTTTGATTCTTGGGTTTACCGCTTTAAACGTCATTTAAATCATGTGAACACTAACCTTTGGAGAATCATTGAAGAAGGTTTCTATCCACATGATCCAAGCAACTTCACTCCTCGAGAAGCCGCGGACAATCAATTCAATGAGAATGCTCTCTTCATCATTCAAGATGCAATTCCACCCGAAGACCTACCTCATCTTCGTCCCTTCGCCTTGGCCAGAGATGCATGGCATTGTGTTGTCTCTCTCTACCGGGGAAGCGCAAGCATTCAATGCTCCAACTATGAAGTGGTACAAGATGAGGCCGATGAGTTTGCAATGAAAGAAGATGAAGAACCTCGTGAGCTTTATCGGAGAGTAACCAAACTCGCGGTCTCACTACGAGATCACGGGAGCAAGGACACGGATTACAATTGGATCAAGCGCAAATTCCTCAAGGAAATGATGCCCTATCACAAGGCCATGTCCTTCGTCATTCGTCAAAGACCGGACTTCCACACTTTGACCTCAAGCGAAGTGTTGGATGAGTTTGTGGCCATGAACATTTTGGACAAGACCGCCGACAATGCGGTGCTCCGTTCTCAACGGGCAAAGAAGTCTAACCTTGCATTGAAGGCCAAGCTCACCATGGAAGAAGAAGAAGAGGAAGAAGAGGAGAGCAACCCCGAAGATATGAAGTATGCATATCATGAACACATGGCACTTGCTTCAAGGCAATTTTGGAGCAAGAAAAACTCAAGGCCAAACTTTAGCAAAAACAACTCGAGTGGCACGAGGGGCAAGAAACGTGTAAGGACTTGCTACAATTGCGGCAACGTGAGTCATTTTGTTGCGGAATGTCCGTATGAGAAGAGGGAAGACAATGGTGGCAAGCTCATCCGAAAGGACAAGGCTAAGTCGTTCCCCAACAAGAACAACTTCACCAAGAAGACTCCTCCCAAGGCTTTCGTTGTGCAAGAAGAGTACAATGAGGATGATGACGATGATGAAGATGATGAGTCGGTTGCCATGGCCTCCGTTGCCATTGCAACGACGTCACGGGTGTCTCTCTTCGACTCACCCAATGAGAGCATCACCGCCAAGTGCCTCATGGCTAAAGCCACCAACAAGGTAACCCCCAACATCAAAACTACCATCATTAATCATCCTTCTTCGCCGGATAGCATTAATGAACTTGAGGGACCTAATATGGAGGCTAACGAGTTTGAGGCCTTTATGGGCAAACTCAAGGGAAAATCCAAGAAGCACTTTGTTGCTCTCTTGGAACAACTTGGTGAAGCCAATGACATGATCGAGGCTCACGAAGACACCATCACTAAGATGGAAGGGCATAGTCGTGACTATGCCGATGAGATTTCAGATCTTTCCAATGCTCTTGAGGAAGAGCGTGGTCTACGTTTGGCTCTTGAGGAGTCACACAACGTTGATCATGCTAAGTTAAAGAAAGATTATGATCATGTCCTCATAGTTTCTCATGTGCTAAACTCCGAGAAGGCCGAACTTGAGGTTGATCTTTCTAGACTCAAAGAGGAGTTTGATCTACTTGACAAGGCTCACAAGGTCTTGAAGGGTGCTCATGCTAGCCTCAAAGAGTCTCATGATCACCTTCAAGTAAAGCTAACCAAGGAAAAAGCCACTTTCCCTCGTATGATGTTAATTGATAATGCAAATGCTACTAACCCGTGTTGTGAGCATGTGCATCTCGTTGAGGAGAACGCTAAGCTAAAAGGACAACTTAAGAGAGGTCTTGCAACTTGCATACAAGGCAAGAAGAACCTCAATGATCTCTTGATCAACCAAAAGGGGGTTGTGGCCAAGGAAGGGGTTGGGTACGTGCCCGACTCCAAGAACAAGAAGAAGAATGACAAGACCAAACGACCTCCTCCTCCTCTCATGCAAACCTTTGTGAAGGAGGGAGAGAGTACCTTCGAGCATAAGAAGAAGAATAATGTCAAGAAGGGCAATGTCACCCCTCCCAACAAAGCCGGCGATTTTAATCCTTCTTATGTGTTATGCCGTGCTAGTGATGGGCATGTTTATGCCAAATTTGTTGGTTCTCTTCATGAGTACATTGAATGGTCTATTTGGGTTCCAAAGACCCTTGTTACTAACATCAAAGGACCCATTACAAAATGGGTACCTAAAACCAAGCATTGATCTCTTGTAGGTGTTTGCTTCTGGTGGTGGATCATGGTTGCTCGATAGCGGAGCTACAAATCATATGACCGGAAGCAAGGACTTGGTGGTGGACGTGCACAAGGTTCCATCTATGCCCACCAATGTCGAGTGTGGTGACGCCTCATCTTCTAAGGTATTGGGACTTGGCAAGGTGGTCATCTCTCATGATCTCACGATCGAGAAGGTCATGCTTGTTGAGTCCCTTGCATACAATTTACTTTCCGTTCGTCAACTTGCAATTATGGGCTTTGCCACTTTCTTTGATATCGATACCGTGGCCCTCTTGTGGAGCAAGACTCTTAAAGTAGCCTTTGTTGGGCATGTCAAGAACGGTCTATATGTGATTAACTTTTCGGAGCAACCACTAAGACCGCGACGTGCCTAATGGCTAAAGTTGATGTGGCATGGCTTTGGCATGGCCGTTTAGCCCATGTCAATATGAGATCTTTGCAAAGTCTCCTCAAGGGGGACCATGTCCGTGGACTAACGAATGTTAGTTTTGCTAAAGATCTTGCTTGCAGTGCCTGTATCGAAGGAAAGCTACATGAGAAGGCTCACCCTCCCACGACGATCATTTATTCGAAGAGGCCTTTGGAGCTCCTTCACATGGATCTCTTTGGGCCTCCATCTTTCGATAGTCTTGGAGGTAGGAAGTATTGCTTGGTGATTGTGGATGACTACTCAAGGTACACCTGGGTGTATTTCTTCAAGAGGAAGAGCGAGACCCAACAAACCGTCATTGACTTTGCAAATGAAGCACAACGTCAACACAATGCAAAGATCTTGACAATAAGAAGTGACAACGGCACCGAGTTCAAGAACTACACCTTGGATGAATTTCTTAGTGATGAGGGAATCAAGCATCAATATTCCGTACCCTACACCCCTCAACAAAACGGTGTTGCGGAGAGGAAGAACCGGACGTTGATGGATGCGGCAAGGACCATGATGGCGGAGTTCAAGTCTCCGTACAACTTTTGGGCCGAAGCCATCAACACCGCGTGTCATGCATCCAATCGGCTCTACCTCCGCAAGGGCTTGAACAAGACTCCATATGAGATACTCACCGGTAACAAGCCCAATCTCAAGTACTTCCGGGTATTTGGGTGTAAGTGTTTCATTCTCAAGAAAGGTGTTCGGTTGTCTAAATTTGAGGCTAGAGCTTATGAGGGCATATTTGTTGGCTATGCTACAAACTCTCATGCTTACCGTGTCCTCAATAAATCCATGGGACTTATTGAGGAGACGTGTAACGTGGAGTTTGATGAGAATAACGGCTCCTAAGTGGAGCAAAGTGGCACTTGTGATGTAGGTGATGAAATTCCTCCCCAAGCCATAAGAAGAATGGGTGTTGGCTTTATCCTACCCATTGAGGAACCCCTTGTGGCCGAAGGAGAAGGACAAAGCTCCACTCAAGTGGAGCCATCACCAACCCAAGGCCCACACGCTTCCGAAGAACAACATGAAGGCCCTCATCCTCAAGAACATGACCAAGGGCAAGATCACGCTCAAGACGGTGTTGACACATCAAGTGATGCCCAAGGTCAAGTTCTCTCCTCCGAGCAAGTTCAAGTACAAGAACAAGCCCAAGACGACGCTCAAGATGATCAAATGACCACTCCTCGTCTCACCCCCGAGGAGGAATTAGAGCGTCGTGCCGCCAAGGTTGCTTCCAAGCTCTCCACCAAGGATCATCTCATGACGAATGTGCTTGGAAGCTTAAGAAATGGGGTAAGCACTCGTAGACAATTAGCAAATTACTTTGAGCATCACGCGTTTGTCTCTTGTGTGGAACCCCACAAGGTATATGAAGCGCTAGAAGATCCGGATTGGCTCAATGCCATGCATGAAGAACTCAACAACTTCGAGCGCAACAAAGTGTGGAGATTGGTGCCAAGACCGACTGGGAATCACAATGTCATAGGAACCAAGTGGATATTTAAGAACAAGCAAGATGCCCATGGGATTATCATTCGCAACAAGGCTCGTTTGGTAGCACAAGGCTACTCCCAAGTCGAGGGTATCGACTACGGTGAAACCTTTACTCCCGTTGCTCGTCTTGAATCCATTCGCATGTTGATTGCATATGCTTCTCATCATAACTTTAAGTTACAACAAATGGATGTGAAGAGTGCTTTTCTTAATGGTCCACAGCGGTAGTACCGCCCATGACCCCGCTGCCGTAGTACCGCTGGGCAGTCTGGCTCCTACCGCCTCGATTCGAGAGGTCTTTTTCTCGTGTCGGGTTTTGCGGCACTAGTCACGGTTGTAGAGGCGGAAGTACCGTTCTAGGAGCGGTAGTACCGTCCCTACCAACGCGGTAGTATCGCGGTTGGGTCCTTTCCTACTAGTCTCCTCTGCGCGGCAGTGCCGCTGCCTGGTGCGGCAGTAGCGCTGTCCTGGCGATAGTACCGCCCCCTCTCAGCGATAGCACCGCCCTGTGCGGGGCTGGTTGGTGGGGGGAAACGGTTGGATTGTTGCCCCCACTATAAAAGGGAGTCCCCTTCTTCTCTTTGACCTACCTCTTCCTCCCCCAAGCTTCATTTATTGCTCAAGCTCCATTAAATGCTCCAAGCTCCATTTTCGCCCGATCTATCTCTCTGGCCAATCAAACTTGTTGATTTGCTCGGGAGTGGTTGAGAAGGCCCCGATCTACACTTCCACCAAGGGATTTTCGATTCCTCCACTCATCCCTAGCGGATCTTGTTACTCTTGGGTGTTTGAGCACCCTAGACGGTCGAGGTCACCACGGAGCCATAGTCCATTGTGATGAAGCTTCATGGTCTTGTTGGGAGCCTCCGATTAAGTTGTGGAGATTGCCCCAACCTTATTTGTAAAGGTTCGGTCGCCGCCTTCAAGGGCACCGATAGTGGAATCACGGCATCTCGTTAGCCTCCACACCGCTCTAACGGAGACGTACTTCCCCTCAAAAGAAAGGAACTTCGGTAACACATCCTCGTCTTCACCGGATCCACTCTTGGTTATCTCTTATCTTTACTTGTGCAAACTCTTTAGTGTTTCTTCCCTTGCTTGCTTGTATGCTTATTGTTATTGCATTATATAGGTTGATCACCTAGTTGCACATCTAGACAACCTACTTTGATGCAAAGTTTAATTTGGTAAAGAAAAGTAAAAATTGATAGTTGCCTATTCACCCCCCCCCCCTCTAGTCAACCATATCGATCCTTTCAGCGCCGGGGCGGGCGAGGCGAGCAGGATGGGCGCGGCAAGCGGGGGCGCGGCGGCGGCGGGGCCCTCCATGGCCGGCGCGGCAGGAGGCGGCGGGAGGAGGAGGCAGTTGCCTCCCGTGCGAGAGAGGAGGAGGAGTGCAGGTTGGGGGAGATTTTTCTCTCAACCTCTACTTCTTCAGATTGCAAAGTGGTTTGAGGGTTGGACCTCTATTTTTTTTACGGGTTTGAGGGTTTAGAGGTTCTAGTCTATGGCGTTTTTTCGGCAAAAACTGTAAAAAGCGCTTATTTTTAGAGGTTTGAGAGTTTAAGGGCTTTATTAGTAATCCTCTAGAAGCGCGGCTAGCGACGGGCGGAGACTGGGGCTCCTCATCCTTCACGATGCGAAGGACAAGACGCCACTGGCGAACTACAGCGCGGCTAGCGACAGCGCGGCTAGCGATGGGAAGGACAAGACGCCACTGGCGAACTACTGGGGCTCCGTGCACACTGACCAATTTAGATAACCGGTGTTGGATGGCTAAATCCCCCTTATCATATGCCACGTGACCTTTCAGGTTTCTCTTTTTTTAGAACTCAGTTTTATTTCCTTGCCCTTATCATATGCCACGTGGCCTTTCAGGATTTTCTTTTTGTAGAACTCAGTTGTACCTTCAGGCAAGACCTTTCAGGGTTTGGATGGCCAGTAAAATAAAAATTCGGACAGAAGTTTTTCCATATCTTCATCACTACTATTAAACAATTAAATAAGAACTTCTCTAAACGCATCCCACGAAATGTACACGGATCAATTACCACCGCATGATTAGGCCCATTAAATTTAATCTAACAGCTAGCGTTAATCTAATCCATTTTCTGTGTACGCTTAGTAAATTGCATTGACTGACCATACTCCACCTTTGAAGAAAATTACCCACCATGCCCCCCGTAAGTGAAAAGTAACGATTCGATAGTAAAGTGTTGTTTTTTTCCATACTTCGCCTGCTTCGCCCCTCATCCTTCCCGATTCCATGGCCTCCCAACCCTAGCCGGTTGCGCCTCCGCGGAAAATGAATCGGTGATGGAGAGGATAGATTGAACCCCGCAGGTCCTAGGCGTCGCTGCTGAAGAGAAAAGAAGCCCCAACACGACGAAGGGCACATCGACGCGGCGAGCACGCACGCAACTGCAAGTCCGCCCCCCGCCACCAATCCCCTATCTTCTCTGCTTCGAGACGCACGCCACCCTCACCCGCGCTGCCGCTGGATCATGGATGGCGGGGCGAAAGGGCCAAGACCTGCGACTGATTTTGCGGCGCATCAGCAGCAAGCAATGGCGGGCCTGTACGTGCCAGTGGATCTACATAAGGTGTCGGCGCAGGGCTGGCACTGCGGCCAGGTGACGTCGCTACCGCCGCCCAGCACCATGCAGAGCTGCCGCGCGAGCCGGCCCACGCCAACGCGCGAGAAGTACTCGCCGCTGCCCTGCCCGACGCCGGACACCACGGCTCCTGTACCTCTCTTGCCGACGCCTCGAAGACCGGCGTGGTGTTGGCCGGCTTCAGGTCGGCGCGGGAGATCGCGTCGGCGGCCCGGGGAGTCGCGGCGTAGGCGAGGGAGCACGTGGGACTTGTAGCTCTGGTGCCGGCCCTGCTCCTCCCGAAGGAAGGCCCTGGAGTCGAGCCGCAGGGTGAGAGCCCACTCCGGTGAAGGATTGGATCGCTGGAGAATGACCTTCTCTGTTCTTCAATCGCGTTCTGGTGAAGGAGTCGATTGCCGGTGAAATACGTAATTATCTTTGCTTTTCTCCTGTTATCTTCCCCATGAATCGCTAACTGCAGTTAGGAACATCAGATTGCTTTCAACTTTAGAATATTTTCCCTTGATCAACCTCTGCCCTTTTATTCGTGGAAGAAGCAGCCGGTGAGGACGACCTGCTCTCCTTTTCAATCTGGTGCGTAAGTCTGAAGTTTCCCTTTCTCAAGCCATGTTCCTATGAATAGCTCACTAGAACTGACAGAATTTTTATCATAAGACCGCTTTCAACTTGATCAAGCTTTCCCTTTTATAAAAAGAAGAATCAGTCGGGGTTGTATTTTGTCTATTGAGATGGAAGAAGAGGCTAACACATCATACCATCGTACCATGCCAATATGAGCTACCAAGCTTTCTCTTTCACATTTACTTTTCTCTCATCCTGAAATATGGCACTTGCACAAGTTTCTTGTGCTCACGATTACTTTTCTATTGCAGAGCTATATTGTCCGGTTTGGTACCTCATGTTGGCATGAAATTTAAAAATTCGGATGAAGCTTGGGCATTTTGCCTTAGCTGTGGTGGTCAAAAGGGCTTTGAGATTCGAAAAAGATATACGAACAAAAGGTCCGCAGATGGCAAGGTAACGTCATGTCGATTTGTTTGTGCAAGGAAATGGAATGCTTAATCTATTTTCCTAAAGTAAATTCAGTTATCAAGTCTGAAAATGTACAAGTAGCAAGGGCTACATGGGCTAATTCAGTTAACGAGTCTGAAAACTAAATTCGGTTATCAGCTAATCGGCCTGCAGCTGTCGACAAGGACGGCGTGGCACAGCCGACCACTACCATGGAGATGGGTGTGCAGGTCGTCGACGTGGGGTTGCTGCGCGCGTATGCCGAGGTGTTCATCACGGGCGACGACTCGAGGAGGCCGACGAACAGGACGCCCTTGGACCAGCATGGCGGGGGGAGGCCATGTAGCACACGTTGCTCTGGTTGCCCTGTATCCTGGACGCCGCCGACCACAGGGGCTCCGGCTGCACGTGTTTCCCGGCCACCTCCGACATGGGGGCTCTCGCGACGTGTTGCTTGGTATCCCGGCCACCGCGGACAGCGAGGGCTCCCTTTGCACGTGTTGCTTTGTTTCCCGGCCGCCGCTGACCACTCGGGCTCCGGCTTCACGTGTTGCTCTGCGTCCACCGCTCCTTTGGCGACAATGAGGACACACCGAGAGCTCATTCTACCCCGACGGAAACTGGATTGTTTTTTTGAGAGGGAGAACAGGAATTCTAGGGGAACGAGGAGATTATTGAAATTAGGCGGTCATCATGGTTTGGATATTTTTGTTGTTTTTCTTTTCGGTTTCATACTACTATTGGATTTTGTTGTTTCTCACTAAGAGCTATTCAACTTATAATCCCAATGTTCTGTTGTTATTTTCCAAACTATTAAAAACTGGGTATGTGATTTATTGTGAATGTTCACAAGAGAAGCTTACTATTTGAAATTACAGGTTGCAAATACCTTCGTTACTCTGGACCTTGTCATGGAAGGATTAACACTAAATGACCATAAATGAATTACATTGGCCAGGACCTTTCAGATTATGAGTAAGTGTGGTTCCACCTTTAGTGCTTTGGGCATTTGATTTGTCTGTTAGCGAGCTTTGTGACTGGTTTCACGTGTTCCTGACATTGCTTGGTACAACCGCAGGGGCGAGGATGTCTTATTGATACAACTTGATGGTAGGTTTCTGTATGAACTAGCATTTTTTTGTTTCTTAGATGCGCAAACTTGTATCTCCGAACTTTGATGAATTATGTCATTTGATCAGCTTCCGTGGAAACTACTAATTTTTGTTGCCTCTATATACGCACTTACATATCTTTTTTTCCCAGTGCCTATTGGCAGTGGCACATTTGTAGGTACCAACTAGAAGAAAAAAAGATTGAAAATATATTTTTCTTTGGTTCGGAATATTATTCCTCAAATTTAGTCCAGTTTAGATCAAATGATTACTCTAATCTATGAATAACACGTGAATTATGTCAGTTATGCAATTTAAGAGGTCATGGCTGCAATATATGACAAACAATTATATCTGCACTACATGATGAACATCTATATAATACCATGGTTACCCGCGAGGTGTTGGTGATGGCGTTGGTTGCCAAGATGCAGTACTCGATCGAGGGGGGACATAATGCAAATATACTTGGCCACAATTTAATTTTCTTCATGGACTGAATTTGTATCAATTAGTTAACGATATTTGGTAGTTGTTACGCAATGGACTTGGGCATGTATTCATAAAGCATGATATTTGTTAGTCGAGACGTGCGTTGCACGTGCATGCTTACTAGTTTTTTTTAACTGGAATTCTAAAACCGTCCAGAGGAATCTGGTGCCCTCCGCTTCACCTGCGCCCGGTCACTCCATACGTGGAGATTCCTCATGCTTCACATATTATAATATAAATAGACAGTGATCACGGATCACACTCGCGTCATTGGCCAATTTTTTAATGGCGGAACGAGTAGCTTCTTGAATAATGCTGTCCCGGCAAATCCAGCTTTAGAATCCACGCCCTCGGCTCTTCTCGCGGCGGAGACCACACGACGTTCGTATCGGAGACCACACGACGTTCGTATCAGACAGAAATTTCCAGGAGAAGTGGATGGTGTGCCTACCGACACAAGCTACGGCCTTCACCGGTTCGACATGCCGTCTGCGTGCCGCGGCCGGTTTTCTCCGTCGCCTCTCCCAGGTGCGGCCGCGCCGGCCCGAAAAGCGGACAACCACAGCCCGGATGTGACCATCGGAGCTGTAGAACTCCTGTGCAGCCCTATGTCATTCCAAACGCCATTGTCCTTTGCCCAAGAAACGGATCCTAGATAATGTGCCCCTTTGACTACGGATCCATCTCGACCGCCGGAATTCACGCCGGATGGATTATCCTTTGGCCAGCGCTAGCCGCCCGGCCGGCCCCAGCCGTTCGATGCGTCCTGTTCCAGCCGTCAGATCTTAGTCAATCTTCTTCTTCATCCTCACGTATACCTCCAGTACCAGAAAATGCCAGGAAAAACACATGGCGGTCGCGCTCGCCCACGGCTACGCGCCCTTGCCCTCGGCCGCCTGCGCTTGCCGGCCACCTCGTGGCACCCTGTGTTCGCCCTCGGCCGCGCGCGCTCGCCCGTCTTCCATCGTCACTGAGGAAGACGCCTCACTGATCGCAAAAGCTTGGCCGTTATCGCCACAACAATTTTTGTTGTCGGCCGTAGCAAACGCGGACGACGATTGCAATAGAAATTGTCGTCGCCTCGGTTGTAGGTCGCCAACTTGTGCCGCGAGGGCTGCCGCCGCCGCCCAGGCACATCGCATCATACTTGCGTTAGACAACGCTCATGTAGGGGCGGGCCCAAGAATTGAAGACTGTGTATTCAAATTTTGAATTTCTTTTGGGAAGCCTATAGCCTTCTTTTTGGCGTGTATAACCGATTATAGTAGTATATTGTACTAGTTCTAAACTATATAAAAGATATTTCATAATGTTTTATATTCATCAAAATTGATCATAACTTGCATTGTTCAACATATAAAAGTAATTGTTCAACATATTGTGGCAAAATCTAAGATATATAGAGAATAGAAATAGAAAAGGATAAGAAACCTTACAAATTACAGGAGTACTATTCTTTAGATAATGTTCATTGTAGCAAAATCAAAATTTATAAACATTTTCACATTACAAATTTAAATTGGAAATTGCAAATTCTCATGTCTAAATAATTCACAATCGACTGCAAACAAGTTCTAATATCACTATAATTATATAGGCAGAGAAGTGTTCAAACTAACTTACTTTTGTTTGTATGTACTGTAGTGCATCCTCCTTAACGAGAAGAAAATTCTGCTCCTGCCTGCAGTGATATATTATTCAGTTGGACTAAGAAATAAGAATTGGCATGAGAAGAGAGCTCCCAATTTCAGAAGTGAAGGATTAATATATCCAATTAGCAATTATACCTGAATCTGTGGGTTGTGCCTTTGAAACTGAACCAATGCCTGCTGGCTGCTGCCCACTGCTGGATCAGAACCAGGGTAAGCGGGGGATGAATTCGTCGCGCCGCCGTCCGGGCCGCCGTTCGCACGTCCAATCGCCGAGCAGGCGATGGCAACCGCCGTGGCCTCCTGGCGGCTCGCCGCTCGCGTGGGGAGAGAACAGGGCAAAGGTGTCGGTTCGTCTCCGTCTGACCTGATCGATAGATTTTTTTTTAGGGCTGACGGTCGACAGATCGATGGTCTGCATGCGTGCGCGCGCTACAGCCACTTGGGCCAATGGGCCAAGTCGCGGAGTCGTGGAGTTTTGGGCTGAAATACTTAACTAGCAAGTTTGACTGTACAGTTTCGTTTTTCCTTATATATACACAGTATATACATTATATATATCTAGTTTTTTGGCAAAATTAATGGGTATTCAACTGAATACCCTTGAATTGAGGTGGCCTGCCCCTGCGCTCATGCATTCATCCTCACCTTGGCGCGCCAACAAAATGGTTGAGCATTCGTCACCATGTTCGGACGTCAGATGGACTGTACCGCCTTCGATGAGGCAGCGGTTACACGCCTCGTGCCGGGTCCATGCGCTATTTGGGTGGACACAATGGATTCTCTCAATAGAAGGATCCTCGTCCGGCGGCCTCCTTCCGAGAGCGGCGGAGTGGGACGAGCTCCGGGTCAACGGGGACTTGGGCCCGCCATGCCGGAGAAGGTAGGAGATCACCGGATGAAAGCTTGTGGGCGGAGGGGAATGGATTCGAGTGGAATGCGGCTAGAGTTTTGTCTGAAGTATGGATAGGGTTCAATTTATTTGGGGTTGGGTGGACATAGTGGACCAGATTTGACGTGGCGCCTGCGTCCATGCGTGTCCGGGCGTCCCCATATTCACCCCAGATATGGGCAAGATATGGGGGCTGCCGGTCAGTCTGGGTGTTTGGGCCAGATATGGGGCGTCTGGTTGAGTGGCATATTTTAGTCTGAACATTGGTCGGGCAGCCCACCTGGGCGTTTGGGTAGGGTATGGGAGGTCTAATTGTAGATGCTTTTAGGTTAGTTGCACAGTGACCAAAGTGGCCACTAGTGGTTAATCTTTTCCCAACTAGAACAACTTAGAGCATCTACAACTGGGCACCCCAAACCTGCATCAAATGCTTAGGCGGACGGCTCGGTTAGTGACCGATAAAAAAACTACCTAGACGGACGCCTCAAATGGGCCTGAAATGTTGGGGCTAACTGACACCCCTCATATCCAGCCCAGATGTAGGGTAGATATGGGAGGCCCGGTCGCGTCCGTCGTGTCGGACCAGACAGACCTACCCCACCACAAGTTGCATCAAATCCACCAAACCCTTCGCCTTCCTCCCACCTCCCTCCACCATTTCCAGCGTCTGAGTCCATCACGGTCCGCCACGCTTGCTCCCTATCCTCGCATCAATCCTGATTTGTTGCCCTAGATATTGTCCGACCCGTCCCCAACCATCACGACCGAGGTTGACTCTGCGTCGTCTATCGGCTCCTTGTCCTCGACGACGTCGTGCAAGCTAGAGAACATCGCCCAGAGGAACCGTCGACGGAGGCAACAGGAGAGGGAAGCGCACGGCGACGCTGGGAGCGGAGGCGGACCTGGACGAGTAGCTGCCCCCTGCCACGCCCGGGATCTCATCCCCCATCCATCCAGCTGCCGACAAGGATCACGTCGTCAGACCAGGTTGGGACAGAGAAGGATCCGACGGCCAACTGGGGCATTCCGGAGAGCTTTCCGCCTACATAAATGCCGTCGGTGGACGTCTGTCACTTGCCCGAGCTCATTTGGGTGTGGAAAAGTGTGACGCCCGGATAATTAAGCTACAGTGATCCCACGCTAATGATGCCACGTCACCACGGTTACTGCTGCTAATCTATCGTTAGATCAAAACCGGTCCGAAATTCAAATTCAAAGTTTGGTAAATAATAGAAGTTTTCAAACATTAGAATAAAAATGTTCGGTTTGTACTAAATATTACATAGATAAATATGATGCAGTAAACACATTTTTATAAAATGCCTAAATAATTTAAAATGATTTAAAACAGAAAAGAAATACAAAAGAGAAAAACTAAACTAACAACAACAAAAAACAATGGGGCAAATCCCCACGGCCCAGCAGGCCACCAGGCCAACCAGGCCGGCCCAGCTGGCGCCTACAGCACCCCCTGGGGCGACCGAACCCTAGCGGCACTCCCCACTCGCCCCCACGTTCTCCTCTGCCCCTCCCCCCGATCTGGATCGGGGGGGTTCGACCCCCATCGCCGTCGCCTCGCTGCAATGCCACCCCCGGCGAGCGCCGCACCGTGCGTGAGGACCGCCGCCTCCGCCCACCCGCTCCTCCAGGGTCGCCGCATCGAGCCTCTCTGCCGGATTCCCCTCGTCTCGATCTGAATCGACAACCCGCCGCCCCTGGACATCGGCGCCGTCGTCGTGCGCCGCGCCACCGCCGCCCGGAGACCTCGCCGCCTCGACCGCGTCCCCGTCTCCACCTCGCGCCCACTGTCATTTCCCTAGGAATCACCATGAGCCCGCGCCCCCCCTCTCTCTCTCGCTTGCGCGCTCGCGCCGCCTGTCGCCGCGCCCCGACCACGTCGTCTGCCGCTCCCCGTCTCTCCCGCTCACCATGCCGCGCCACCCACCGCACCGCGCTCGTCCCGCTCTCCCTCCCGCTCACAGCGACTGGGGCTATGCTCGTGCACGCACCACGCGCGCGGGGCACTCGCCGACCACAACCGCTCGCGTCCACTGCTCGCTAAGTGCACGCGCGCCCGTACGGCGGCCCTGCTCCCCGCTTTGGCTGCGCCCTCACCAGCCGTTGGTCCCACCTTGGCCACCACTCCCCGGCGCTGCTCCTGCCCGTCCACCGCTGCCGGCACGTGTAGCCGCTGTGGCTTGGCTGCTACCGCCTCGGCTACTCCCCTCTCACTAACGGCCTCGTCGTCGCCTTTCCCCGCACCGGCGCCGTCGCGATGCCCCAGCCGTCCCACGACGCCCCCTCACCGCCCCGCTCCGGCCTCCTGCTAGCGCCCACCTCTGCTGCTCACCTGCGTTCGCCTCCCCTGCGTAGCTCCCCCTGGCTGCGCCGCCCGCCATCCACCGCGCCGCTCGGGGTCGCTCCCAGCCACGGTTGGACTGGGCGCGTGCCCTGTCGGGCGCCAGCATCCGCGCTAGTTCGCCCGTTCACCAGCGCCTAGTCGGGCTATGCCCGCTAGCGCCCGCCCTGCTTTGGCCATTGGGCCTATGACAGTGGGGCCCCGCGCTAGAACGTTTAAAAAAATTAATTAAAAAATATATAATAAAATTAATTAACTAATTAATTAATTAACCCTGTTTAATTAATCTAATTAGCTAATTAACTTAACTAATCAGTTAACTAGACTAATTAACTTGGTTAGTTACCAAACAGAGAATGACACCTGGGCCCCACTACCCAGGTTTGACCAGTCAACAGATGACTAGTCAACTACTGACTAGACATTTGACTGGGTCGAACCTAGTCCCGTGGCCCCACATGTCATTGGCTATGGCTAGCCCTCAGTGGGTATAAAAAGTATATCATGTTTTAATTCGAATTAATAAATAATTTTAGAAAAACATTAAATCTTCTAAAATCAATATAAAATAAACCGTAGCTCGGATGAAAAAAATTTGTACATGAAAGTTGCTCAGAATTTCGAGACGAATCCGAATACGCAGTCCGTTCGTCCGCCACATGTCCCTAGCATAGTGAACACGCAACTTTTACCCTCCAGTTCATCTGTCCGAAAACGCGAAACACCGGGAATACTTTCCCGGATGTTTTCCCCCTTCACCGGTACCACCTCATACCGCGTTACGGCATGCCTAGCATCACGCCTTGCCTTGTCATGCTTCGTTATGCATCTGTTTGCATTGTATTCACTGTTTCTCCCCCCCTCTTCTTCCGCTAGACACCGAGACCGACGCCACTGCTACCCAGTACGACTACGGAGTTGACGACCCCTCTCTCTTGCCAGAGCAACTAGGCAAGCCCCCCTCCTTGATCACCAGATATCGCCTACTCTCCTCTATACTGCTTGCATTAGAGTAGTATAGCATGTTACTGCTTCCGTTAATCCTATCTTGATGCATAGCATGTCCTTGCTATTACTGTTGTTACCTTTACCTACAATCCTAATGCTTAGTATAGGATGCTAGTTTATCATCAGTGGCCCTACATTCTTGTCCGTCTGCCATGCTATACTACTGGGCCGTGATCACTTTGGAAGGTGATCACGGGCATATACTATATACTTTATGTTGGAAATATGCCCTAGAGGCAATAATAAATTAGTTATTATTATATTTCCTTGTTCATGATAATCGTTTATTATCCATGCTAGAATTGTATTGATAGGAAACTCAGATACATGTGTGGATACATAGACAACACCATGTCCCTAGTAAGCCTCTAGTTGACTAGCTCGTTGATCAATAGATGGTTACGGTTTCCTGACCATGGACATTGGATGTCATTGATAACGGGATCACATCATTAGAAGAATGATGTGATGGACAAGACCCAATCCTAAGCATAGCACAAGATCGTGTAGTTCTCATGCTAAAGCTTTTCTAATGTCAAGTATCATTTCCTTAGACCATGAGATTATGCAACTCCCGGATACCGTAGGAATACTTTGGGTGTGCCAAACGTCACAACGTAACTGGGTGGCTATAAAGGTGCACTACGGGTATCTCCGAAAGTGTCTGCTGGGTTGGCACGAATCGAGACTGGGATTTGTCACTCCGTGTGACGGAGAGGTATCTCTGGGCCCACTCGGTAGGACATCATCATAATGTGCATAATGTGATCAAGGGGTTGATCACGGGATGATGTGTTACGGAATGAGTAAAGAGACTTGCCGGTAACGAGATTGAACAAGGTATCGGGATACCGACGATCGAATTCGGGCAAGTATCGTACCGCTAGACAAAGGGAATTGTATACGGGATTGATCGAATCCTCGACATCGTGGTTCATCCGATGAGATCATCGTGGAACATGTGGGAACCAACATGGGTATCCAGATCCCGCTGTTGGTTATTGACCGGAGAACGTCTCGGTCATGTCTGCATGGTTCCCGAACCCGTAGGGTCTACACACTTAAGGTTCGATGACGCTAGGGTTATAGGGAATAGATATACGTGGTTATCGAATGTTGTTCGGAGTCCCGGATGAGATCCCGGACGTCACGAGGAGTTCCGGAATGGTCCGGAGGTAAAGATTTATATATGGGAAGTCCTGTTTTGGTCGCCGGAAAAGTTTCGGGGTTTATCGGTAACGTACCGGGACCACCGGGAGGGTCCGGGGGTCCACCAAGTGGGGCCACCAGCCCCGGAGGGCTGCATGGGCCAAGTGTGGGAGGGGACCAGCCCCAGGTGGGCTGGTGCGCCCCCCCCCCCACCAAGGCCCAAGGCGCAAGGGAGAGTGGAAGGGGGCAAACCCTAGGCTCAGATGGGCCTAAGGCCCACCTAGTGGTGCGCCCCCCTCTCTCCCCCCTTGGCCGCCCCCCTAGATGGGATCTAGGCTGGCCGCCACCCCTAGGGGTGGAAACCTAGGTGGGGGCACAGCCCCTCCCCTCCCCCTATATATACTTGAGGTTTTGGGCTGCCATACACACGAGTTCCTCTCCTTCTTGGCGCAGCCCTACCCCTCTCCCTCCTCGTCTCTTGCAGTACTTGGCGAAGCCCTGCTAGAGTACCACGCTCCTCCACCACCACCACGCCGTTGTGCTGCTGCTGGATGGAGTCTTCCTCAACCTCTCCCTCTCTCCTTGCTGGATCAAGGCATGGGAGACGTCACCGGGCTGTATGTGTGTTGAACGCGGAGGTACCATCCGTTCGCACTAGGATCTCCGGTGATTTGGATCACGACGAGTACGACTCCTTCAACCCTATTCTCTTGAACGCTTCCTCTTAGCGATCTACAAGGGTATGTAGATGCACTCTCCTTCCCCTCGTTGCTGGTTTCTCCATAGATAGATCTTGGTGACACGTAGGAAAATTTTGAATTTCTGCTACGTTCCCCAACAGTGGCATCATGAGCTAGGTCTATTGCGTAGATTCTTTGCACGAGTAGAACACAAAGTAGTTGTGGGCGTTGATTTTGTTCAATATGCTTACCGTTACTAGTCCAATCTTGATTCGGCGGCATCGTGGGATGAAGCGACCCGGACCGACCTTACACGTACTCTTATGTGAGACTGGTTCCACCGACTGACATGCACTAGTTGCATAAGGTGGCTAGCGGGTGTCTGTCTCTCCCACTTTACTCGGATCGGATTCGATGAAAAGGGTCCTTATGAAGGGTAAATAGCAATTGGCATATCACGTTGTGGTTTTGCGTAGGTAAGAAACGTTCTTGCTAGAAACCCATAGCAGCCACGTAAAACAAGCAAACAACAATTAGAGGACGTCTAACTTGTTTTTGCAGGGTATGCCATGTGATGTGATATGGCCAAGAAGAATGTGATGAATGATATATGTGATGTATGAGATTGATCATGTTCTTGTAATAGGAATCACGACTTGCATGTCGATGAGTATGACAACCGGTAGGAGCCATAGGAGTTGTCTTTATTTTTGTATGACCTACATATCATTGAGAAACGCCATGTAAGTTACTTTACTTCATTGCTAAACGTGTTAGCCATAGTAGTAGAAGTAATAGTTGGCGAGCAACTTCATGGAGACACGATGATGAAGATCATGATGATGGAGATCATGGTGTCATGCCAGTGACAGGATGGTCATGGAGCCCCAAGATGGAGATCAAAGGAGCTATATGATATTGGCCATATCATGTCACTATTATTTGATTGCATGTGATGTTTATCATGTTTTTACATCTTGTTTACTTAGAACGACGGTAGTAAATAAGATGATCCCTCATAATAATTTCAAGAAAGTGTTCCCCCTAACTATGCACCGTTGCGACAGTTCATTGTTTCGAAGCACCACGTGATGATCGGGTGTGATAGATTCTAACGTTTGAATACAATGGGTGTTGACGAGCCTAGCATGTACAGACATGGCCTCGAAACACATGCAAAACACTTAGGTTGACTTGACAAGCCTAGCATGTACAGACATGGCCTCGGAACACAAGAGACCGAAAGGTCGAGCATGAGTCGTATGGTAGATACGATCAACATGAAGATGTTTACCGATGTTGACTAGTCCATCTCACGTGATGATCGGACACGGCCTAGTTGACTCGGATCATGTAATCACTTAGATGACTAGAGGGATGTCTATCTGAGTGGGAGTTCATAAGATGAACTTAATTATCCTGAACATAGTCAAAAGGTCTTCGCAAATTATGTCGTAGCTCGCGCTTCAGTTCTACTGTTTAGATATGTTCCTAGAGAAAATTTAGTTGAAAGTTGATAGTAGCAATTATGCGGACTAGGTCTGTAAACTGAGGATTGTCCTCATTACTTCATAGAAGGCTTGTGTCCTTAATGCACCGCTCAGTGTGCTGAACCTCGAACGTCGTCTGTGGATGTTGCGAACATCTGACATACACATTTTGATAACTACGTGATAGTTCAGTTAAACGGTTTAGAGTTGAGGCACCGAAGACGTTTTGAAACGTCGCGAAACATATGAGATGTTTCGAGGGCTGAAATTGGGATTTCAGGCTCGTGCCCACATCAAGAGGTATAAGACCTCCGACGATTTTCTTAGCCTGCAAACTAAGGGAGAAAAGCTCAATTGTTGAGCTTGTGCTCAGATTGTCTGAGTACAACAATCATTTGAATCGAGTGGGAGTTGATCTTCCAGATGAGATAGTGATGTTTCTCCGAAGTCATTACCACCAAGCTGCTAGAGCTTCGTGATGAACTATAATATATCAGGGACATATATGATGATCCTTGAGATATTCGCGATGTTTGACACCACAAGAGTAGAAATCAAGAAGGAGCATCAGTTGTTGATGGTTGGTGAAACCACTAGTTTCAAGAAGGGCAAGGGCAAAAAGGGATACTTCATGAAACGGCAAATCAGCTGCTGCTCTAGTGAAGAAACCCAAGGTTGAACCCAAACCCGAGACTAAGTGCTTCTGTAATAAGGGGAACAGCCACTGGAGCAGAATTACCCTAGATACTTGGTAGATGAGAAGGCTGGCAAAGTCGATAGAAGTATATTGGATATACATTGTGTTAATATGTACTTTACTAGTACTCCTAGTAGCACCATGGTATTTGTAAGTGCATCTAGTGCCACCCCTAGTTGGTTTTGGAGTATTGACGACAAACCTAGTTGAGGGACTAATGTGTTTGTGAGAATTGCAGGATAACACAGGTAGAAGTCCCTCATGATTCGGTTTTACTACCAGAGATGACCCTTAAAAATGTATGAAGACATTGAAGTCAAAGGTGGTATATGAAGATATTCACATTGAAGACTATGACAAGAGAAGACACGATATGAAGCCTATGGAGCTCGAAGACTTAGATCTTTTGTAGTTCTTTTTCTTTTGTGTTGAGTCATAGGAACCACCGTACTGTTAAGTGGGGTCTAAGAGAACCAGTCAGAATGACTGAAGTGATGCCTAAACCAAAAAACCTATGTCTTCGAGTGAAGACAATGAGAGTGAATCTTGTCCAGAGTCAGACAAGTCAGCTTTGCTTGTAGCCCAAGTAAAGTTGCCGTGTGAGTTTGAAATCTGACCGTTGGAACACGTGTCAGTTCCTTAGTGACCCAGGGTCATTTCGGACAAATCAAGTCGGGTTGCCAAGTGGCTATAAATAGCCCACCCCCTACAACCATAAATGGTTGGCTGCTCAGATTGTGAGTACGGCTTTTGTTGTTTGAGAGCAACCCACCTCGAAGCCTTTGAGAGAGAATTCCTTGCGAGGATAAAGCCCTAACCACCTAGAGCCAGAGAGAATTGGGCATCACTTAAGTCTTCTTGTCTGTGTGATCTGAAGACTTATTACACTTGAGGACTGTGCATCCTCTAGCCGGTTAGGCGTCGCGTTCTGAGCATCCAAGAGACATTGTGGATTGCCGGTGAACGAAGTCTGTGAAGGTTTGGGAGTCTACCTTGAAGACTTACCAGAGTGATTGGGCGAGGTCTATGTGACCTTAGCTCAAGGAGAATACGGTGAGGACTGGGTGTCCTGAACTGCGTGTTCAGGACTGGGTGTCCGGGACTGTGTGTCCTAAGGTTTAAATACCTAGCCGCTCCAACCAGACGTACAGTTGTCACAGCAACTGGAACTGGTCCAACAAATCATTGTCTTCAACGAGTCACTGGTTTCATCTTCACTTCACTTTACTTACTGTTACTCCTTGTGAAGTCATTGTATGTTTGCTCTATCATTTGTCTTCACTGAGTGACTGCGTGTTCTGTTTGGCTTCACAATATCTTCCTACCTGATCCTTACTACCTAGCTGCTTGTGCTTTCACTTCATTGAATACTTGACTATGGTTTGCCTAGTGTAGCCTACCTTCCGCTGCATGGTAATAGGTTTAATTTTATTGTTTGTCTTCACAACTCCCATGTTCTGAAGACTTTCATAAAAATCGCCTATTCACCCCCCCCCTCTAGTCGATATAACACACTTTCAATTGGTATCAGAGCAAGGTGCTCCCTTGTTCTGTGTGATTCGGTTTAACCACCTGGAGTTTTAGCTATGTCGACTGCAGGGATAATTAAAGTCTCCGCTGCGTGCCCCGTCTTCGATGGAACTGAATATCCCTACTAGAAGAATAAGATGCGCATGCATCTTGAAGCCATTGACGTCGACCTATGGTATGTCGTCGAGAACGGCGTTCCCAAGGCTGGAGAATATCATCTGTGGTCATCTGACCAAAGGACAGTATGGCCGTGTGAGTGCTTTGAAGACATCCAAGCTGGTCTGGGACTGGCTCTCCAAGGTCAATGAAGGCATCTCAACCCAGAGAGATCAGAGAATCAGTGTCCTTCGCGACCTCTTCAACCGCTTCAAGCGAAATGACAATGAGAATGTCCAGCACACATTTGACCGACTCACTGACATCACAAATGAGCTTCAAGCCCTCGGCGCCACTGAGATTACCAAACACGAAGTCGTCAAGACGCTGCTGAGATCACTTGATAGTTCGTTTGACATCCTGGCCCTGATGATTCAAGAACGTCCTGATTTCAAGACACTCGATCCGTCTGACATACTTGAGAGGCTCAACACACATGAGTTTCAGCTTTCGGAGAAAAGAGAGATCTACGGTCCAAACTATGGGCGAACTCGTGCCTTGAAGGCAAAAGCTGTCTCCTCATCTGAAGAAGAATCTGACAGCAGTTCTGATGACCCTGAAGACATTGGAAGGGAACTTGCTATGCTTGTCAAGAAGTTCCAAAAATTCACCAAGAAGAAAGGCTTCAGAAAGTCTTCCCGATAAAGTTCAAGGAATGATGAAGCTCCTGCTCATGACTACAAGAAGAAAACATGTCACAAGTGCAAGAAACTTGGCCACTTCATCTCTGAGTGTCCACAGTGGGACAATGAGAACAAAAAGAAGAAGAAGAACAAGGAATATGACTCTGACGACAAGAAGAAGAAGAAGAAATACTCAAAGTCTTCTTCCAAGTCTTCCTCAAAGTCTTCATCACACAAGAAGAGCTCATCTGGCAAGGTACGTGCGTTTGTTGGCAAGGAAATGGATTCAGAGGAGGAGTCTACTTCTGAGGAGGCGGAGGTGGAGTCTGAGGAGGAATCTGACTCAGGCGTTGCAAGTCTGGCTACAGCATACGTTGCCAAGTCCGTCTTCAACACTGAAGACAATGACTTCATCACCGACACCGATGCAAATGACAAGGACTACTCCGCTTCTACCTACTGCTTCATGGCATGCGGTGCCAAGGTAAACACACGTACTACTCACTATCAAACATCTAGTGACGATGACTCTGATTGTGGTTCAAAACCTAGCTACAAAACACTTGCTAAAATTGCAACTGAACAACAGAAAGCTATGGAACATATTCAAAAACTGTTAGACAGAAGCGATGATCTGTTAGGTGCTGAAATGACTCGATCTGAATCCTTAATTGAAGACATAAAAAATCTTCACGTTAAGTATCAGGAACTTGAAAGTCGTCATGAAACTCTCTCAACAACTCATGAAAAGCTTTCCTATGATTATCTTCAAAGGAAGCAAGATCTTGAGAAATTGAGAGCGGTTCATGAAGATCTTCAAACGGAAAACGAGTCACTTCGCGCCAAACAGATCAGTCCCGCTCAGGAAGGATTTGAACCACCATGTCTTAAATGCATTGAGCGTGATAATGCTACTTCTGTTGCTAAATGTTCTACTGCTACTGCTGTTGCAATATCTTCAACTATTGATGCGGTAACTAACCCCTCTGCTGAGGATACCACCGCTATTGCTGATGAGAATGCTAGGTTGAAGACATTGCTTGAAACAGGGATGTACAAAAGTCTTCAAGGGCATCAGACACTATGTGATGTCCTCAAAAAGCAGATTCTGAACCGAAACCCTAGGAAAGAGGGTGTTGGGTTCGTAAGGAAAATGAATGCAGATGGCTCTTACTGGAAACCTGAGCAGTACCCCAAAACCATGTGGGTTGCTGCAAAGGAACCTTCAGCAGATCCATCCAATCTAACTGGCTTCACTTGTGCTAACCCCATTATCATTAATGAATCCTTTGATGCAAACTATATACTGTTTAAGAATCAGAATGGTGAAGTGTTTGCCAGGTACATTGGTACTAACTGTAGGAATGGACCGCCTATGAAGAAGATCTGGGTTCCGAAAAGGTGTTTGGAAAATCTTCCTGTGAATGTCTTCATGACACCTCACTTGAAGAAGACAAACCCCAGACCAAAGGCTTCATACGGTCCAAAGGCTTCATACAGACAGAGAACTCACCTGAGTCGCACTAATGCAAATGTTTTGCAGGAAAATCATACTCAGGCATATGAATATGAGAGCGGTTCATCAAACCGCCATGTTCATAAGACCAAAAACTATTCTACTTATTCTTATGAGTACTATTGTCCGCCTGCAAGACTGTTTGCTAAGGCTTCAAAGCCAAAATTCTCAGATGCTGCACTTAGACTTATTGCTTCTAAGCCACCCTTGAAGATGTGGGTGGTTAAGAAGGCTTAGCTCTCTTTTGCAGGGAAAGGTCTCCAACAGAAAACCAAAATCGTCTGACGCTACTGCTGGGGACCTTAAACATCTTGTAGGGCGCAAGATCAAATGCCCAAATGGTCTTACTATGTACTTCGTACCTGAATCGCTTGCTACTCTCCCTATTAGTCCTAACCTGGATCTAAGCTTTCATAACCCACTGGTTCGTCAAATGTTTTTGCTTCACAATGCTCTTGGTGAAGCCTATCCCCCTAACTGCACTGTAGGGTACGACACCAGCGTCTTCAGAATGGATTATTGACAGTGGGTGTACAAATCACATGACTGGCAAAAGAAGTCTTCTTATGGACTCAACCTTACGTCCATCCGACAAGAGCCACATCACATTTGCTGACACTGGTAAAAGTAAGGTATTGGGTCTAGGTAGAGTTGCAATCTCAAGGGATCAACACATGGATAAAGTCATGCTTGTTGAATCCCTTGGCTTCAACTTAATGTCTGTCTCAATGCTTTGCGATTTGAACATGATCGTAATGTTTGGAAAATATCGTTGCCTTGTACTAATGGAATCTGACAAGTCTCTAGTGTTTGAAGGGTATTGAAAAGATGATTTGTACGTGGTAGATTTCTCAGCAGGGCCACAGCTTGCAGTATGTCTTCTAGCAAAGGCTTCAGAATGCTGGCTCTGGCATCGGAGGCTTGGACATGCTGGCATGAGGAACCTCCACACCCTTGCGAAGAAGAAGCATGTCATAGGCATCGAGGGCGTCAAGTTCAAGAAAGACCACCTATGCGGTGCCTGTGAAGCAGGGAAGATGACGAGGGCCAAACATCCCTTGAAGACAAACATGACTACTACTCAACCCTTCGAACTGCTTCACTTGGATCTTTTCGGTCCCACTCATTACTCAACTCTAACTACTACTGCTTGCCTCTATGGCTTCATTATTGTTGATGATTATTCTAGATATACTTGGGTGCACATGATCCTTTACAAGACTAAAGTGTAGGATGTCTTCAGACGCTTCGCAAATCGAGCTATGAACAATTTTGGCGCCAAGATAAAGCACATCAGAAGTGACAATGGCACTGAATTCAAGAACACTGGCCTTGATACATATCTTGATACCTTGGGCATCACACATGAATTCTCAGCCCCGTACACGCCACAGCAGAATGGCGTCGTCGAACACAAGAACAGAACACTAATTGAGATGGCCAGAACGATGCTAGATGAATACAAGACCCCAAGAAAATTATGGCCCGAAGCCATTGATACTGCATGCCATACAATCAATCATGTCTATCTTCACAAGCTACTGAACAAGACATCTTATGAGCTCCTGACTGGCAAGAAGCCAAATGTCAGTTACTTCAGAGTATTTGGCGCAAGGTGCTGGATCAAAGACCCACATCACACCTCAAAATTTGCACCAAAAGCACACGAGGGTTTTATGCTTGGATATGGAAAGGATTCGCACTCCTACAGAGTCTTCAATCTCTTTCATTACAAAGTGGTTGAAATAGTGGATGTGCGGTTCGATGAGACCAACGGTTCACAAAGAGAGCAGCTGCCAAATGTGCTAGATGAAGTTCCATCCAGTGAATCAATCAAGCTAATGGGAACTGGAGAAATTATACCTTCTGAAGCTCATCCTGAAGAAGAACTTATCATTTCAGCACCTGATCAACATGAAGACAATGCTCAGCCTGAAGACATTCCTTCCAACAACGACAATGAACAGCAAGAGCAAAGTCTTCGCCCTGTACATCCTCGTGTTGCCAATGAAGTGCAGATTGAAAGAATAATTGATAGCATCAATGCACCTGGTCCACTCACTCGTTCAAGGGCAACTCAGCTAGCAAATTTCTGTGGGCACTTCGCATTCGTCTCAATATCAGAACCCAAGAAAGTTGAAGAAGCCTTCATGGAACCTGAATGGATTCAAGCTATGCAAGAAGAGCTTCAACAGTTTGAGCTGAATAATGTGTGGGAACTGGTTAAGCGTCCAGATCCACGGAAGCACAATATAATAGGCACCAAATGGATATACCGCAACAAGCAAGATGAGCATGGTCAAGTTGTCAGAAACAAAGCTCGTCTCGTTACTCAAGGATATACTCAAGTGGAAGGCATTGACTTCGATGAAACATTTGCTCCTGTGGCTAGACTTGAAGCCATACGCATACTGCTGGCCTATGCAAATCATCATAACATACTTCTATATCAAATGGATGTGAAAAGTGCCTTTCTCAATGGCAAGATTGAAGAAGAAGTGTATGTTGCACAACCGCTTGGCTTTGAAAATCCAAAACATCCTGACATGGTATACAAGCTCAACAAGGCACTGTATGGCCTCAAACAAGCCCCTCGGGCCTGGTATGACACACTCAAATACTTCCTGAAGAGCAAACGCTTCATACCTGGTTCCCTAGATCCCACTCTTTTCACGAAGACATATGATGGTGAACTGTTTGTGTGCCAAATATATGTGGATGACATTATCTTCGGCTGCACCAATCAGAAGTACAGTGAAGAGTTTGGATATATGATGCAAGAGCAATATCAGATGTCCATGATGGGGGAGCTGAAGTTCTTCCTTGGTCTTCAAATACGACAACAACGCAATGGCATCTTTATATCTCAAGAGAAGTATCTCAAAGATTGCCTGAAGAAGTTTGGTATGCAAGACTGCAAAGGCTTCACAACACCAATGCCAGCCAAACATCATCTGGGTCCTGACGACAATGGTAAAGAGTTCGATCAAAAGGTATACCGCTCCATGATTGGTTCTTTACTTTATCTATGTGCATCTAGGCCAGATATTATGCTTAGTGTTTGCATGTGTGATCGATTTGAAGCGGCACCAAAGGAGTCACATCACTTAGCTGTGAAGCGAATTCTTCGATATTTGGCTCACACCCCAACTCTAGGATTATGGTATCCAAAGGGCTCAGAGTTTGATCTGGTTGGATTCTCGGATGCTGATTATGCTGGTGACAAAGTTGATTGCAAGTCTACATCAGGCACATGTCACTTTCTGGGACGATCACTTGTATGTCGGTCTTCAAAGAAGCAGAACTGTGTATCTCTCTCCACTGCTGAATCTGAATACATTGCTGCTGGATCTTGCTGCACTCAGCTTCTGTGGATGAAGCAAACACTAAAGGACTATGGCATTCATCTGAAGCAAGTGCCTCTTTACTGCGACAACGAAAGCGCCATCAAGATTGCTAACAACCCAGTTCAGCACTCGAAGACAAAGCACATTGAAATTCGTCATCACTTTCTCAGAGATCATGTTGTGAAGGAAGACATTGATATCATACACGTCAACACTGAAGAGCAATTAGCAGATATCTTCACCAAGCCCTTGGATGAGAAGAGGTTTTGCAAGTTACGGTGTGAGCTAAATATCCTGGAATCCTCAAATGTCCTGTGATCAGGCACACATCCTAACCCTTATGCATATTGATGACTTAGATGTGCAACACACGAAGTGAAGTATATCTTCAATCAATGAAGACATACACTCTAAGTGTGAATACATTAATGTGGAATTTGACTTCGGAGCGCCACGATAATTGTGCGTCGTGTTTGGGTCTAATACTTCCTATACGGTGGGTAACGCCACCACCAAACGTTCTATTTTGAAGTGTTTCACTCATGGCGTTACCTTGCAATGTCTTCACATTTGGTTTGGCTTCGAACTCAACATATTTTCATGATTATCTTCACTATGTTGATTATAAATATATATATATATATATATATATATATATATATATGCTAGTGTTCTGTCCTCTACAGCATTCACTTATAGCTATGTCTTCGTGTTGAATCTTTTGAACTAAGTGAATGTGATCGGACCCCAACTTCTCTATGCTTTCTATCTCAAACTCTATCTCTCCAAGTCATATGCATTCTATTGAAACTGTCGAATGTCTTCTCTGCATCCTTGTCAGCAGAAAATACAGAGACAACCATTAAGTCCATTTTCAATGCTCATTCCTCCACATGAAATCCGGAGAAGTAGGAACGACCACTCGACAATCCAGGCGTGCGTGGGACGTGGAACAAACCCCAAAATTCCACATACTGGCCACGTGTTCCTCAGATGCGAATCGCCAGGGGCACCTGTGTAATAGCACAGTGCCGCCCCTGTACCTATAAATACACACTCACAGCGGTCATTATCTCTTCTTCCACCCTCGCACGAACCCTAGCGCCACCGCTAGCTCTCGACGACGCCGGCAACAAAGCGCTTCGCTGCCGCAACCTCTCCGACGCAGTCTTCACGCCGACCGCGGACATCGTCCTCTCCGCCGTCGCCGTAGGTGTCCTCCGTCGCCAAGTTAGGGCATGCAAGAGTGAACTGCTCGGCCTCATCTCCCACTCCGTCTAGCAGTTCTCAGTGTGGTAAATAAAACTCCCTTTTTACAGCACCGTTGATCCTATTAATCTGTCACTTTCTACCACAAGCAGTTTCTGTTCACACGGGCTAGATCTCTCTCATACTGCATCTCATAACATGCCTAGTATATTCACTTGTGCTTCACAAAGTAGTTAGATTCCTCACTTGTACTGATCTGTGGATTCGTACAAATCTGGAACCAACTTCCTATCTATGAGTGAATGTCTTCGCACGATGAGGTCAATGTCTTCTAAACTGATTTATCTTCAAAATCTTCTGAGAATGCATATGACCTCTTCCCCTTCCCTCGCACCTTAATGCTGTCACAGGTACATGTCCGTGGGAGAATCCTTTGGTTCTCATAGTCTGCATTCATTTGCAGAATTCTTACAGCATCACATAAATTCTCCTGACGCCAGTTCCTGTTGGTCCAGCAAACGGAAACCTTTGAAGCCTTTGAACGTCTTGAAGCCTTTCAAGTTAAAGTTTATGGCTTCAGAAAAGGCAGCAAGGAAGGGTGGCAGAAAGCGTCGTGGTGAGACCTCCAGAGATCTGCCAGATGAACTCTCAGAAATGTATAAGACAGATCCTGAAGAGGATTACAGTCAGCGCAAGACCCAAATACAATGGATTTGAAGATATTGGGCAGAGCAATGGTTCAAATACAGATTTGTGACCCAGGAGTATGCTGAGAAAAACGCCATCAAGAGACCATGGGGAGACATCCTATTCAAGAATCTTCTACCCAGGTCCAGAGATGAAGCCATTGCTCAAGGCTTCTATCCATGCATGGTCCGTGGACCACAGCCTGCTGATGCACACTCGTCGTCACTGCTATGGTGTCGTGACGACAATCTGTTCAAGCGCAACTTCCAGTTTGCTCAAAACTCTGCGAAGCAGAACAAGAAGACTTTTGGGTTAGACTTCAACCCTGGTCCCTCATCTCCAAGGGCAGATGGCACACGACATGCAGAACCCAATGTCATCGGTCCTTTCGCCAACCTTGAAGGCCTCATCACCTACATCTTGGTTCAAGGGACTGCAGTGAATGAGCCTGTAGCTGACACTGAGTCTGATGACGCGCCTGCAGTGCCGCAACCAAAGCAGTTGAAGAAGCCAAAAGCTTCAAAGGCAGCCCCTTCACCAAAAATCTCAAGAGCGAAGCCATTGGCAACTGCACCTCCTGAAGACAGTGTGCAGTCTGAAGATTTATCACGCGTCTCCAAGCCCCAGAAGGCCAAGATGCCTCTGTCTAACACTGGCAAAGAGCTAACAGCTGCCGCCATCCTGCGCAATGACGATATTGATCTGTCAAGTGATGAAGATCTTGCAGATGACGCTCTTGAGCAACTCATCAAGAGCAAAGAAGAAGCAGAAATCTTCAATGATCTGCCTCTCTTTGATGTCACCATCATCCACAACTTCATTGACGAGTGGTTTGACACGCCAAACATCAGCTTTGAAGATCTGCAGCTACCTATTGGCCTCAGTGTCGCCTTCCAAGGCGCCATTGCTTCAGAACTTGCTATTGCCCAACGCATTGTTGAACTGAAGCAGAAGATTGACTATGAAAAGGCTCAGTTCAAGAAGCATATGGCCAAGCTCAGCATGCAAGAAGTGAAGAACTTTAAGACAATGATGCACGAGCTCAAGGAAGCCTTTGTGAAGAAGCATGCAAAAGCTCAGGGTTCGCGTGAGCGCATGAAGACTCTGGCTGACATATGTGTGTAAGCCTATAATGAGGCTGAGAAGCGCAAGGCACTTGGGCGTCCTGGCATCGACCCCAGGATGGCCGCAAAGAAGAAGAAGAAGCCTGCTACGGCTGAATTTGATGCACCAAGGCAAGAAGCAGTTCCGATTGTCTTCCCAACAAGAATGACTGGTTCGAAGCCAAAGAGCCGGTCAACAGCTTCAAAGCTCAAGAAGACAAGAACTGCTGAGGCTGAAGCCAGGAAGAGGAAACACTCTGAAGACTCTCCTACTGCCCCACCAAGAAAAAGAGAAAGACCAAGAAAGCTCGGGCTGCTCCCACAGAGCCCTCGATAGTTGAACCCATTTCTATGGTTCATCCTGACACAGAACGTCAACTGACAGTTCATGAGCCTGTTTCCACAGAGGCTCCTGAAGCTGAAGACATTCCAGCATCTGATCCCATCGCTGCTGAAGACATTGGTCATCATGACAATGTAGAAGATGATGCAGTCCTTCCTCAGTTAGAAAACAGCGAACTCATCAGCATTGGTCGTCCACTGACGCCAATTGCACAGGATGCTTCATGGGCGGATCGCCCACAAGAGGAAGAAGACTATGAGGCCCAGCCCACTCCAACTCCACAGGCGTCGTCTGTGTTCCGCAGGCTTCGCAAAGGTCCAAGGCCTCAAGTCTCTGCTGAAGACATTCCGACTGCATCAGCCGTAGAAGAAGAAGTACCACAAGATCCCACTCCCCTGCTCCATCAAGAAGCAGTTCTCCAGGAGAACGTGCCTGTGATCGACCCTCCAGCTAGTCAAGTGGAGGATGAAAATCTTGAGGCTGCCACAACCACCAATGAAGCTAATGTGGAGCCCTCCCCAGCAAAAGCTTCAGAAGATAGCGAAGCCACTGATCCCGCCACTTCTGTTCCTGAGTCTGCTGTCGGTCCCCAATTCAACTATCATGTTGAGCACAGACCTCAGGTCCAGAAGCCAATCCCAAGACTGCCAAGGTTTCCAGGTCCTGCATCAGCACCTGGCTCCTTCAACATCAATGGCTTCAGGGCAGACAACACGTTCTTCGATAGCTCCAGGAACCCCTACTCAAGGGAAAGGATATCATCTGATCGGTTCTGGAGCTATCCTCAGCGAAGCTATTACTCTTGCATTCTTTACAACCAAGGTCGCATCTTCCCACACAAGCGCCTTGACGTTGAAGCTATAGTTGGTCTGCCCTGTCTAGAAGAAGCGTTGGATTGCTTCAAGCAAGTGGGTCTGCTGCAGTTTGTTACTGATGAAGAGCATTGGAATGAAGAGCTGCTGCTACAATTCTATGCCACACTTCACATCAAAGGGTATAGCAGAGATCCGAAGACTTGGGTCCTAGAGTGGATGACTGGCAACGTTCATCATGAAGCCAATGCATTTGACATCATTGAGCTCACTGGCCTGCCCACTCCTGGCGATCTCTTCGAGCAAGGTTGTCAGCTGCATGCTGAAGCTATTGAGAGCATCTTTCAGCGGCCAGGACCTAATATGAGTCAAATCTCAGCATGATGAAGCCATTGCCTCAAGATGCTGCATATCCCACAGAGTTCTTCGTTGAAGACCTTGAGTACCTGCCCAGAACCATCTATCACATCATCAGGCGAACTCTCTGGCCTATCAAAGGGCACTCTCCAAATGCCAAGCTTCAGGGTGCAATGAAGACTTTGGTCTTCTATATACTTCATGGCAAATGCTTCAATGCACAGGACTTCTTCATACGCCAACTTGCTGCATCAGGCATTGATCTGTTTGGTTTGAAGTTCTACGCCCCTTGGGTCATGCGGTTGATCAAGCTACACTCCGCCATCTCGTATCAGCCCTCAGCCCGCAACCATCGGATCTTCTTGCCTGACGTGGACATGTCTACTGAAGCCATATATTCTGAGCCTGCCAAGCAACCTCTAAGTCTTCAGAATGCAGAACATCAGAGTTTTACTCAGAACGTTGAAGGCGTTGAAGCAGTTTCTCGGGTGTATCCTTTGGCTGGCACCACACGTGCACCACACCCTGCTTCCACTGAAGCCACTGACAGTGCCACTGCTTCAAGACCCAAGAAGCGCACTCGTGTTCTCAACGACCGAGAGCTTCTTGTGGCCCTACATCAGAAACAAGATAGGCATCATGACTGGCTGAAGCGTCAGATGAAAAGCCTCTTGGTGGATGTTAATCGCACTCGAAATCTTGACACCAAGAATGCTTTTGTTGCCCATGAAACCTGTCGCCGCACATGGAAAGGGCTAACGATGATGCTTTCTGAAGCTGATCTTCAAGAGGATGGCTTCACTGAGAGATTCAAGTTTGACTCCACACCTCCTCGAAGGGCTGTGCTGCTGGGAACTCCATCCCTTGAAGACTCTGAGTTCTCTTCCTCTGCTGCCACAGTCACTGCCAGAATTATTGAGGAAGAAGACGATGCTACTTCACCGCCACCTGCTTCAGCACCTCCAAGCTCTTCTGCACCGCCAAACAACACCAACAACCCTGCTACTTCACCTACTCCTCATGGGAACGAGTAGAGGCTCCATGTCTTCAAACCTTTTTGGTCATTACTGACAAAAGGGGGAGAAGCATATGAGATTGATAGTCTTCAAGCAGGTTCATATGGGCGGGTGCCTTATATTTTGTTTCGTGCTGACAACTCTCGTTTTTTTGCTACATTTGGTTCTTATGAGTTGTAACACTTAAACTAGATGGTCGTCTGCTACTTATTTGCCACCTTGTTTCGCGAAGATAAATTCCGCATGTGCGACGATAAATTCCGCACTTAGATCATTATGCAGACGTCCATTTTCCATTATGCATGGCATTATCTTCATATACTTTCACATGCATAGTGGATTGACATCACAAGTTGAAGTGGATCTCCACAAGTACCACCTGCCATGTGCATTTGCATTCCAAAAGCAAATTAACTTATATGCACATCTTTAGGGGGAGCCCTTGCAACTTATGAAGACAATTCCTTATCCTTTACAGTTTCACAGATTATATTCCCCGTTGAAAACTTCAACTAGTTTGTCATCAATCACCAAAAAGGGGGAGATTGTAAGTGCATCTAGTGCCACCCCTAGTTGGTTTTGGAGTATTGACGACAAACCTAGTTGAGGGACTAATGTGTTTGTGAGAATTGCAGGATAACACAGGTAGAAGTCCCTCATGATTCGGTTTTACTACCAGAGATGACCCCTAAAAATGTATGAAGACATTGAAGTCAAAGGTGGTATATGAAGATATTCACATTGAAGACTATGATAAGAGAAGACACGATATGAAGCCTATGGAGCTCGAAGACTTAGATCTTTCGTAGTTCTTTTTCTTTTGTGTTGAGTCATAGGAACCACCGTACTGTTAAGTGGGGTCTAAGAGAACCAGTCAGAATGACTGAAGTGATGCCTAAACCAAAAAACCTATGTCTTCGAGTGAAGACAATGAGAGCGAATCTTGTCCAGAGTCGGACAAGTCAGCTTTGCTTGTAGCCCAAGTAAAGTTGCTGTGTGAGTTTGAAATCTGACCGTTGGAACACGTATCAGTTCCTTAGTGACCCAGGGTCATTTCGGACAAATCAGGTCGGGTTGCCAAGTGGCTGTAAATATCCCACCCCCTACAACCATAAATGGTTGGCTGCTCAGATTGAGAGTACGGCTTTTGTCGTTTGAGAGCAACCCACCCTCGAAGCCTTTGAGAGAGAATTCCTTGCGAGGATAAAGCCCTAACCACCAAGAGCCAGAGAGAATTGGGCATCACTTAAGTCTTCTTGTCTGTGTGATCTGAAGACTTATTACACTTGAGGACTGTGCATCCTCCAGCCGGTTAGGCGTCGTGTTCTGAGCATCCAAGAGACATTGTGGATTGCCGGTGAACGAAGTCTGTGAAGGTTTGGGAGTCTACCTTGAAGACTTACCAAGTGATTGGGCGAGGTCTATGTGACCTTAGCTCAAGGAGAATACAGTGAGGACTGGGTGTCCTGAACTGCGTGTTCAGGACTGGGTGTCCGGGACTGTGTGTCCTAAGGTTTAAATACCTAGCCGCTCCAACCAGACGTACAGTTGTCACAGCAACTGGAACTGGTCCAACAAATCATTGTCTTCAACGAGTCACTGGTTTCATCTTCACTTCACTTTACTTACTGTTACTCCTTGTGAAGTCATTGTATGTTTGCTCTATCATTTGTCTTCACTGAGTGACTGCGTGTTCTGTTTGGCTTCACAATATCTTCCTACCTGATCCTTACTACCTAGCTGCTATTAGTCTTTGTGCTTTCACTTCATTGAATACTTGACTATGGTTTGCCTAGTGTAGCCTACCTTCCGTTGCATGGTAATAGGTTTAATTTTATCGTTTGTCTTCACAACTCCCATGTTTTGAAGACTTTCATAAAAATCGCCTATTCACCCCCCCCCTCTAGTCGATATAACACACTTTCAATTGGTATCAGAGCAAGGTGCTCCCTTGTTCTGTGTGATTCGATTTAACCACCTGGAGTTTTAGCTATGTCGACTGCAGGGATAATTAAAGTCTCCGCTGCGTGCCCCGTCTTCGATGGAACTGAATATCCCTACTGGAAGAATAAGATGCGCATGCATCTTGAAGCCATTGACGTCGACCTATGGTATGTCGTCGAAAACGGCGTTCCCAAGGCTGGAGAAGGTGTCACTGCTGCTGATGTCAAGAAATTCGTTCAACTGGACTCTACTGCCAAGAATATCATCTGTGGTCATCTGACCAAAGGACAGTATGGCCGTGTGAGTGCTTTGAAGACATCCAAGCTGGTCTGGGACTGGCTCTCCAAGGTCAATGAAGGCATCTCAACCCAGAGAGATCAGAGAATCAGTGTCCTTCGCAACCTCTTCAACCGCTTCAAGCGAAATGACAATGAGAATGTCCAGCACACATTTGACCGACTCACTGACATCACAAATGAGCTTCAAGCCTGCGGCGCCACTGAGATTACCAAACACGAAGTCGTCAAGACGCTGCTGAGATCACTTGATAGTTCGTTTGACATCCTGGCCCTGATGATTCAAGAATGTCCTGATTTCAAGACACTCGATCCGTCTGACATACTTGAGAGGCTCAACACACATGAGTTTCAGCTTTCGGAGAAAAGAGAGATCTACGGTCCAAACTATGGGCGAACTCGTGCCTTGAAGGCAAAAGTTGTCTCCTCATCTGAAGAAGAATCTGACAGCAGTTCTGATGACCCTGAAGACATTGGAAGGGAACTTGCTATGCTTGTCAAGAAGTTCCAAAAATTCACCAAGAAGAAAGGCTTCAGAAAGTCTTCCCGATAAAGTTCAAGGAATGATGAAGCTCCTGCTCATGACTACAAGAAGAAAACATGTCACAAGTGCAAGAAACTTGGCCACTTCATCTCTGAGTGTCCACAGTGGGACAATGAGAACAAAAAGAAGAAGAAGAACAAGGAATATGACTCTGACGACAAGAAGAAGAAGAAGAAATACTCAAAGTCTTCTTCCAAGTCTTCCTCAAAGTCTTCATCACACAAGAAGAGCTCATCTGGCAAGGTACGTGCATTTGTTGGCAAGGAAATGGATTCAGAGGACGAGTCTACTTCTGAGGAGGCAGAGGTGGAGTCTGAGGAGGAATCTGACTCAGGCGTCGCAAGTCTGGCTACAGCATACGTTACCAAGTCCATCTTCAACACTAAAGACAATGACTTCATCACCGACACCAATGCAAATGACAAGGACTACTCCGCTTCTACCTACTGCTTCATGGCACGCGGTGCCATGGTAAACACACGCACTACTCACTATCAAACATCTAGTGACGATGACACCGATGCAAATGACAAGGACTACTCCGCTTCATCGCACGCTCCCTCCACCATCGAGATTGGTGTTTGCGTTGAGCATAGACATGATTGGATTATGTCTATCGCAATACGGTTATTCATTTAAGGAGAATAATGGTTACTCTGTTTATTTGAATAATGCCTTCAATGGTCTTGCACCTAAAATGAATGGTTTATTGAATCTCGATAGTAGTGATACACATGTTCATGCCAAAAAGATATAAGATAGTAATGATAGTACCACCTACTTGTGGCACTGCCACGTAAGTCATATCGGTATAAAACGCATGAAGAAGCTCCATGTTGATGGATCTTTGGGCTCACTCGTTTTGAAAAGTTTGAGACATGCGAACCATGTCTATTGGTGTATATGCATGAAGAAACTCCATGCAAATGGACCATTTGGACTCACTTGATTTTGAATCACCTGAGACATGCAAATCATACCACATGGGCAAGATGACTGAAAGCCTCGTTTTCAGTAAAATGGAACTAGAAAGCAACTTGTTGGAAGTAATACATTTTGATGTGTGCAGTCCAATGAGTGTTGAGGCGTGTAGTGGATATCGTTATGTTCTTACTTCACAAATGATTTGAGTAGATGTTGAGTATATTTACTTGATGAATCACGAGTCTGAATTATTGAAAGGTTCAAGTAATTTCAAGGTGAAGTTGAAAGATCGTCGTGACAAGAGGATAAAATATCTATGATATGATCATAGAGATGAATATCTGAATTACGAGTTTGGCACAGAATTAAGATATTGTGGAAATTGTTTCACAACTAATATAGCCTGGAACACCATAGTGTGATGGTGTGTCCGAACATCATAACTGCACCCTATTGGATATGATGCATACCATGATGTCTCTTATCGAATTACCACGATAGTTTATGGGTTAGGCATTAGAGACAACCACATTCACTTAAATAGGGCACCATGTAATTCCGATGAGATGACATCGTATGAACTATGGTTTGCAGAAACCTAAGCTGTCATTTCTTAAAAGTTTGGGGCTGCAACGCTTATGTGAAAAAGTTTCAGGCTGATAAGCTCGAACCCAAAGCGGATAAATGCATCTTCATAGGACACCCAAAACAGTTGGGTATACCTCCTGTCTCAGATCTGAAAGCAATAAGGGATTGTTTCTAGAATCGGGTCCTCGAGGAAAAGTTTCTCTCGAAGGAATTGAGTGGGAGGATGGTGGAGACTTGATGAGGTTATTGAACCGTCACTTCAACTAGTGTATAGCAGGGCACAAAAGAGTTGTTCCTGTGGCACCTACACCAATTGAAGTGGAAGCTTATGATATTGATCATGAGACTTCGGATCAAGTCACTCCCAAACCTCGTAGGATGACAAGGATGCGTACTACTTCAGAGTGGTACGTAATCCTGTCTTGGAAGTCATGTTGCTAGACAACAATGAACCTACGAGCTATGGAGAAGCGATGGTGGGCCCGGATTCCGATAAATGGCTCGAGGCCATAAAATCCGAGAGAGGATCCATGTATGAAAACAAAGTGTAGACTTTGGAAGAACTACTTGATGGTTGTAAGGCTATTAGGTACATATGGATTTTAAAAGGAAGACAGACAATGATGGTAAGTATCACCATTAAGAAAGCTCGACTTGTCGTTAAGATGTTTTCTGACAAGTTCAAGGAGTTGACTACGATGAGACTTTCTCACTCGTAGCGATGCTAAGAGTCTGTTGGAATTATATTAGCAATTACTGCATTATTTATGAAATCTTGCAGATAGGATGTCAAAACATTGTTTCCTCGACGATTTTCTTGAGGAAAGGTTGTATGTGATACAACCGGAAGGTTTTGTCAATCCTGAAAGATGCTAATAAGTATGCAAAGCTCCAGCAATCCTTCTAAGGACTGGAGTAAGCATCTCGGAGTTGGAATGTACGCTTTGATGAGATGATCAAAGATTTTGGGTTTATACAAAGTTTATGAGAAACTTATATTTCCAAAGAAGTGAGTGGGAGCACTATAGAATTTCTGATGAGTATATGTTGTTGACATATTGTGGATCAGAAATGGCGTAGGATTTCTGGAAAGCATATAGGGTTATTTGAAAGTGTTTTTCAATGGAAAGCCTGGATTAAGCTACTTGAACATTGAGCATCAAGATCTATAAGGATAGATCAAAACGCTTAATGGACTTTCAAATGAGCACATACCTTGACATGATCTTGAAGGTGTTCAAGATGGATCAGTCAAAGAAGGAGTTCTTGCCTGAGTTGTAAGGTATGAAGTTAAGACTTAAAGCTCGACCGCGGCAGAAGAAAGAGAAAGGACGAATGTCGTCCCCTATACTTTTGTCATAGGCTCTATATGGTATGCCATGCTGAGTACCGCACCTGATGTGTGCCTTGCCACATGTCTAGCAAGAGGGTACAAAGGTGATCCAGGAGTGGATCACTAGATAGCGGTCAAAATTATCCTTGGAGTAATAAGGACATGTTTCTCGATTATGGAGGTGATAAAGAGTTCGGCGTAAAAGGTTACATCGATGCAAGCTTTAACACCTATCCGAATGACTCTGAGTAGCAAACCGGATACGTATAGTGGAGCAACCATTTGGAATAGCTCCAAGTGGAGCGTGGAAGAAGCATTTATAATATGACCTAGAGATTTGCAAAGTACATACGGATCTGATTATTGCAGACCCGTTGACTAAAATCTCTCTCACAAGCAAAACATGATCAAACCCCAGAACTCATTGAGTCTTAATCACATGATGATGTGAACTAGTTTAGCGACACTAGTAAACTCTTTGGATGTTGGTCACATGGCGATGTGACCTATGAGTGTTAATCACATGGCGATGTGAACTAGATTATTGACTCTAGTGCAAGTGGGAGACTGTTGGAAATATGCCCTAGAGGCAATAATAAATTAGTTATTATTATATTTCCTTGTTCATGATAAGCGTTTATTATCCATGCTAGAATTGTATTGATAGGAAACTCAGATACATATGTGGATACATAGACAACACCATGTCCCTAGTAAGCCTCTAGTTGACTAGCTCGTTGATCAATAGATGGTTACGGTTTCCTGACCATGGACATTGGATGTCATTTATAATAGGATCACATCATTAGAAGAATGATGTGATGGACAAGACCCAATCCTAAGCATAGCACAAGATCGTGTAGCTTGCATGCTAAAGCTTTTCTAATGTCAAGTATCATTTCCTTAGACCATGAGATTGTGCAACTCCCGGATACCGTAGGAATACTTTGGGTGTGCCAAACGTCACAACGTAACTGGGTGGCTATAAAGGTGCACTACAAGTATCTTCGAAAGTGTCTGTTGGGTTGGCACGAATCGAGACTAGGATTTGTCACTCCGTGTGACGGAGAGGTATCTCTGGGCCCACTCGGTAGGACATCATCATAATGTGCACAATGTGATCAAGGAGTTGATCACGGGATGATGTGTTATGGAAGGAGTAAAGAGACTTGCCGGTAACGAGATTGAACAAGGTATCGGGATACCGACGATCGAATCTCGGGCAAGTATCATACCGCTAGACAAAGGGAACTGTATACGGGATTTGATCGAATCCTCGACATCGTGGTTCATCCGATGAGATCATCGTGGAACATGTGGGAACCAACATGGGTATCCAGATCCCGCTGTTGGTTATTGACCGGAGAATGTCTCGTTCATGTCTGCATGGTTCCCGAACCCGTAGGGTCTACACACTTAAGGTTCGATGACGCTAGGGTTATAGGGAATAGATATACGTGGTTACCGAATGTTGTTCGGAGTCCCGGATGAGATCCCGGACGTCACGAGGAGTTTCGGAATGGTCCGGAGGTAAAGATTTATATATGGGAAGTCCTGTTTTGGTCGCCAGAAAAGTTTCGGGGTTTATCGGTAATGTACCGGGACCACCGGGAGGGTCCCGGGGGTCCACCAAGTGGGGCCACTAGCCCCGGAGGGCTGCATGGGCCAAGTGTGGGAGGGGACCAGCCCCAGGTGGGCTGGTGC
>NC_041388.1:131012452-131021019 GCF_002162155.2 Triticum dicoccoides | reverse complement strand
CGCCCCCCCTAGATGGGATCTAGGCTGGCCGCCACCCCTAGGGGTGGAAACCTAGGTGGGGGCACAACCCCTCCCCTCCCCCTATATATACTTGAGGTTTTGGGCTGCCATACACACGAGTTCCTCTCCTTCTTGGCGCAGCCCTACCCCTCTCCCTCCTCGTCTCTTGCAGTACTTGGCGAAGCCCTGCTGGAGTACCACGCTCCTCCACCACCACCACGCCGTTGTGCTGCTGCTGGATGGAGTCTTCCTCAACCTCTCCCTCTCTCCTTGCTGGATCAAGGCATGGGAGACGTCACCGGGCTGTACGTGTGTTGAACGCGGAGGTGCCGTCCGTTCGGCACTAGGATCTCCGGTGATTTGGATCACGACGAGTACGACTCCTTCAACCCCGTTCTCTTGAACGCTTCCGCTTAGCGATCTACAAGGGTATGTAGATGCACTCTCCTTCCCCTCGTTGCTGGTTTCTCCATAGATAGATCTTGGTGACACGTAGGAAAATTTTGAATTTCTGCTACGTTCCCCAACACTTTACACTGTTACATTACCGGTGATACTGTTTGGAGATGGGGGCTGAAGGGGCAGGTGGCTCCATCCAGGTAGTGGTGAGCCTGAGTTCCCGACGGCCCCCGACTGTTACTTTGAGGCGGAGCGACAAGGCAGGTTGAGACCACCTAGGAGAGAGGTGGGCCTGGCCCTGGTCGGCGTTCGCGGATACTTAAACACATTTAACGAGATCTTGGTATTTGATTTGAGTCTGGCTACCGTCCTATACGCGCTAACCATCTACGCGGGGACAGTTATGGGCACTCGACGTTGTGGTATCAGCCGAAGCCTTCGTGACATCAGCGACTGAGCGGCGCGCGCCGAATTGGACTGGAACGCCTGCTAGGCTAGGTCTGCTTCTGGCTGCGTTCGCAACGTGCAGGTGTGCAAAGGGCGATGGGCCCAGACCCCTGCGCCATAGGATTTAGACCGGCGTGTTGACCTCTCTGTTGTGCCTAGGTAGGGCTGCGACGTGTTGATCTTCCGAGGCCGGGCATGACCCAGGAAAGTGTGTCCGGCCAAATGGGATCGAGCGTGTTGGGAAATGTGGTGCACCCCTGCAGGGAAGTTAATCTATTCGAATAGCTGTGATCTTCGGTAACAGGACGACTTGGAGTTGTACCTTGACCTTATGACAACTAGAACCGGTTACTTAATAAAACTCACCCTTCCAAGTGCCAGATACAACCCGGTGGTCGCTCTCTAATAGGGCGACGAGGAGAGGATCGCCGGGTAGGATTATGCTACACGATGCTACTTGGTGAACTTACTATCTACTCTCTTCTTCTGCTGCAAGATGGAGGTTACCAGAAGCGTAGTCTTCGATAGGACTAGCTATCCCCCTCTTATTCTGGCATTCTGCAGTTCAGTCCACATATGATAGCCTTTTCCATTTGATACCAATGCATACATATGTAGTGTAGCTCCTTGCTTGCGAGTACTTTGGATGAATACTCACGGTTGCTTTGCTCCCCCCTTTCCCCTTTCTATACTCGATTGCTACGACCAGACGCTGGAGCCCAGGAGCGAGACGCCACCATCGACGATGACTCCTACTACACTGGAGGTGTCTACTTCTATGTGCAGCCTGCCGACGACGACCAGGAGTAGCTTAGGAGGATCCCAGGCAGGAGGCCTGCGCCTCTTTCGATCTGTATCCCAGTTTGTGCTAGCCTTCTTAAGGCAATCTTGTTTAACTTATGTCTGTACTCAGATATTGTTGCTTCCGCTGACTCGTCTATGATCGAGCTCTTGTATTCGAGCCATCGAGGCCTCTGGCTTGTAATATGATGCTTGTATGACTTATTTTATTTGTAGAGTTGTGTTGTGATATCTTCCCGTGAGTCCCTGATCTTGATCGTACACGTTTGCGTGTATGATTAGTGTATGATTGAATCGGGGGCGTCACAAGTTGGTATCAGAGACGACTACATGTAGGAATCCCCCTTCCAAACTCCTTAGTCGAAGTTGAGTCTAGACATTGCAAAACTTTTACTAACATGGTTGTGTGTCTTACGGGCACACGTCGCCATTGGGTGGTAGTAGGATCTTTTATTCCTCGACCTATACTCTGGGACTCTGACATCTCTTCTATTCGGGTTAATCAATTTTACTAACTCTGACTCTAGGTTCTCGATAACGCTTTCTCCCGGAGAGCCCTGCAGTCCAGATGATCGCCGGCTACACATGAAGATTTCAAAGTTACTTCCGATACTCTTTCGGGACTGCCCATTGCTTTTGCAATTCCCTACCACCGAAATATCCCTATGGATAAATACTTACACCTATCGTTCTTACTTTTATTCCCAGTCGATCTTGTTATTACAAGGTAACCGAGAATACTATGTGCCTACTGCCTTATAGTTCTTTGCCACAAGAATACCTACCTACGGATAATTCCTCACACTTACCGAGTATCTATTCTTCCCTCGTTGTTCATATGTTTCACAAGATACGTTGAGAGGTTACCCGATCTTCCGGTAATCCTCTGCCAACTATTGCCCTGCAAATACTTGTCTTCTTGCAGTCTAGACAATTCTATTTGTCTAGCAATAACCATTTAAAATCCTTGTGATTGACATTTTGATCCTGTTGATTCAACATGTTTGTAAATGCACGCAATCATGAGTTATTCCCTGAAAATTATCCCTCCAGCTCGGATATCTTTTTAAACATGAGATGGTTCTTGACCAATCAAATTGCCATCGATTGTACCCTAAGCCTACTCAACTTATCCATCCTTGATCAGAGTGTTTTCTTCTGATCCCTTGAATTGAAGATCATAATTCCTTTGCATTTGAGCTTTGAATTAGTCAGGTGTTTCTATAATCCGATGCCCTTTCGTTCCTTCTTCCGTTGATAGAGTACCGATACTCACATCAGCTCCGTTGTAGACCACCAGACCCCTTGTTGGATTATTATCCGACAGTGTCCTTCATATTCAATAACTTTGTGAGTCTTTTCTTGGATACATAATGCCTTTGGTAAATTGTATCCTCTGCCTTGTCAGCCATGCTCTACTTTCCTGCTTGTGTTGTTTACTTATGAAGTTTGTGGAATAGGTTCCTAAGATGCCCCTATGGGTTGAACCTATGCCTCCCATAATCCGTTTGAACCCGAGAGTTTTAACGAGTCTTACTCTTCTGGTGTTTTGCCAGATAACATTTCAACCCTACAACTCCATTGAACGCGAGAAGTGAATGAAAGGTTATGCATTGGAGAAGTGGGAGTCGACCTTGAACTTTGTGTTCAAGCCCATGGACCTAATGTGGATCTTATCATGGAAGCTTCTTGTGATATAGTAATCCCCTTGTTATTAGTTCTTATGGTATCTATGTTTGGTCCTTGGCAACCGTGGTTCTGACCATGATTGTTCCCCTTTAATTCCATTTCTTGGACAAATTAAAGCACTTGTCTTTTGCAAATCAATGCATCTCCGCAACCTCTATTTTGATCTTCCTTCGAGTATTACCCTCCGGTACCTCGAGGATATCAAAGAACCGTGTTGCTTCCTATGAGTCTCCATCTAGTATTGCTTCTCACCGATTTTAGATTTCCCCTGAGTTCTGAGTTAATTAATCATTCAAGGACACCGATAAGTGGAACGGTTGAATCGGTTCCGCACTCCGATTCAATAACTCTAAGTAATTTTGGTTGCTTATGATTTAATAACCCTTCAAGTCAGTCCTAGCCTGATTGGCTATATCATTATCATGCAACTTTTTAACTATGCTACCTGGTTCTTCTTCCCATAGCACAATTTTTAATGATGAGCTAACCTTACGTCGATCTTCCTCGTCATATCGTTTAGCCTTGAACAACAAGCTTGATTCCTAGTTTGTGTCGTATCCGTGGTTTCAACAACTTTTGCTCCATCCTTCCTTTTGCTTGATGTCGTCGATGAGCGATTATACCTTCATGAAATCTCTCGACAAATGTGTCTTGAACATCATCAACATATTGAGCTCTTCCAAGATACCCATCAAATTCATGATGAGACATACCATCCTTGCCCCTCGTGTTGGAAATATGGCCTAGAGGCAATAATAAAATGATTATTATATTTCCTTGTTCATGATAATTGTCTATTATTCATGCTATAATTGTATTATCCGGAAATCGTAATACATGTGTGAATACATAGACCACAATGTGTCCCTAGTGAGCCTCTAGTTGACTAGCTCGTTGATCAACACATAGTCATGGTTTCCTGGCTATGGACATGGGGATGTCATTGATAACGGGATCACATCATTAGGAGAATGATGTGATGGACAAGACCCAAACCTAAGCATAGCACAAAGATCGTGTAGTTCGTTTGCTGTAGCTTTTCTGGATGTCAAGTATCATTTCCTTAGACCATGAGATTGTGCAACTCCCGGATACCGTAGGAGTGCCTTGGGTGTGCCAAACGTCACAACGTAACTGGGTGAATATAAAGGTACATTACAGGTATCTCCGAAAGTGTCTGTTGGGTTGGCACGAATCGAGACTGGGATTTGTCACTCCGTATGACGGAGAGGTATCTCTGGGCCCACTCGGTAATGCATCATCATAATGAGCTCAATGTGATCAAGTGGTTGATCATGGCATCATGCATTACGGTACGAGTAAAGTGACTTGCCGGTAACGAGACTGAACAAGGTATTGGGATACTGACGATCGAGTCTCGGGCAAGTAACGTACCGATTGACAAAGGGAATTGAGTACGGGATTGATTGGGTCCTCGACATCGTGGTTCATCGGAAGAGATCATCGAGGAGCATGTGGGAGCCAACATGGGTATCCAGATCCCGCTGTTGGTTATTGACCAGAGAGTCGTCTTGGTCATGTCTGCTTGTCTCCCGAACCCGTAGGGTCTACACACTTAAGGTTCGGTGACGCTAGGGTTTTATAGATATGAGTATGCAGTCATCTGAAAGTTGTTCGGAGTCCCGGATGAGATCCTGGACGTCACGAGGAGTTCCGGAATTTTCCGGAGGTGAAGAATTATATATAGGAAGTGTAGTTTCGGCCATCGGGAAAGTTTCGGGGTCACCGGTATTGTACCGGGACCACCGGATGGGTCCCGGGGGTCCACCGGGTGGGGCCACCCATCCCGAAGGGCCCCATGGGCTGAAGTGGGGAGGGGAACCAGCCCATAGTGGGCTGGTGTGCCCCCCCTTGGGCCCCCCATGCGCCTAGGGTTGGGAACCCTAGGGGAGGGGGCGCCTCCACTTGCCTTGGGGGGTATTCCACCCCTTGGCCACCGCCCCCCTAGGAGATCCCATCTCCTAGGGCCGGCACACCCCCCCTAGGGGGCCTATATAAAGGGGGGGAGGGCAGCCGCACCTCAAGCCTTGGCGCCTCCCTCTCCCCTGCTACACCTCTCCCTCTCGCAGAAGCTCGGCGAAGCCCTGCTGCGATCACTGCTGCATCCATCGCCACGCCGTCGTGCTGCTGGATCTTCATCAACCACTCCTTCCCCCTTGCTGGATCAAGAAGGAGGAGACGTCATCTGCTCCTTACGTGTGTTAAACGCGGAGGTGTCGTCCGTTCGGCACTTGGTCATCGATGATTTGGATCACGGCGAGTACGACTCCATCATCCCCGTTCTCTTGAACGCTTCCGCTCGCGATCTACAAGGGTATGTAGATGCACTCTCCTCTCATTGCTAGTTGACTCCATAGATTGATCTTGGTGAAACGTTGGAAAAAAAATTGTTTTCTGCTACAATCCCCAACACCTCGATGGTGTGTGTTATCATCGACAACATTATTGCCTTCCCTCGAACACAAACTTGTTCGTGTTTTGTATTATACCTTGGGTTCCTTGCCATCCAGCTTATGCTGTGTTCTACCTTGGAGTATTACCATCTGTTATGTCGAGAATGTCATGGGAATGCCCCACCTCTTAAGGATTCTTGTTATAGTATTACTTCTCGCCATCTCCGTTCATTCTTGGTCCCCGTGTTGATTCTAATCGGAATACCGGCAATTGAACTTTGAGGTGTGAATTCAACACTTCTAGCAACCCTATTGCTTTGAAGTGAATGATCGATAGTTTTATTCTAATTCTTTTGTTCATTAAGTCACCCTTCTAACATTGTTCGTGCGACCCAGCCCATAATTCGGGTGCACCTTTCAACCAATGTTTAAATTGGGTATGTTTCCTCGAACATACCTCATTGTATCATTTTATCTGACAATTGTCATCCCCTTGTTCACGTAATTGTGGAGATCCGTCTTTTGGAAATCTCAATGAATTGTCGCTGAGTTCATCAGCCACCCCTTCATCCTCTCCTTGGTTAAATGGTGAACTCATGATTCGGGACTTGCCTTCATAGTTCATTTCCCGAGAATCGTGCAACGCCATCCCGTCAATGTGTTGCACCTCTTCTTCTCATCCCGAGTCTGAGGTATCCTCACACCCATCAGAACTGGATCTCGATCAGATATGTTGGTTGGGACATATTCCCAAGAGTTATAACATTGGCCTTTAAACCGATAAAGTGATGTCATGCTTAGCACACCTGGCTGGAGGCCCTATTGTTATAGATTCCTTTCAGTAAGGTTATCCATTCTTCCATGAGGAAATCGTAAGACTTATTCTACAAGTTATTCCTGATGGATCCTTTGTGTATCCAAGGTCTGACCTTTGCTTGAAGACCCTGTCAATGCTATCTCGAAGCATGTCTATGGTACTCCGATTTTCAACAAGAACATTTGGAGCCCAATGTTGAATGCTTCTTGCTCAATTATCCGAACACCATTGTATGGGTAATGTCATGAAATTCCTCTCCCATTACCTAAATGGTATTCTATGTTATATCCTGTCATGGATATCATGCTCTGCTTGTCCTTGGGAAGGATATACCCTTGAAATATGCGTTCCATTGTCCTGTTTAGATCTGATAATCGTATTTTCCTTTCCATTGTATGGTTTAACCCTTTCTTGTGATCTATATGATCCAAGCAGAAGTACTCTCCTGCTTATGTAAACACCTCGGTGTACATTTCTATCAGCAAGACCCTGTTACTATTGTTGATGACATTCTGGTAACCATCGATGGACGAGAACTTTGCCTATTGGTCCACCTCGTTCAAGGAGCAGGAAAATGGTTCTCTTCGTCCCTCGCCCTTGGTACCGATGTTGTTGCCGACATAACTGATAGGCTATCCTCTGACATGCCTTGATTACCTGATCATGCAAGACGTCATCGCCTTTCCTACTTTTAATGCACATGGTGGGCCCATAACCCACAGTTCCACAGGATCGAAACCTGACTCTCCTGTACACCCCCCGTTCCCAAAGTTATTGCTCCCGCTTGTACTCGTATGTAATTCATGGGCCACCTTCCGATGAGATCATCAATTCTGGCATCGGACACAATAATTATTCCGTTGCTTGAAACCCCTTTCACCTTCTGACTAGGCATTGAACGATTGCCTGGCTGCTTGAAACTTCTTATTGTACCTTCCAACTTTGCTCTCGATGTGTTTTATTTGTTCAACTCGAGAGATACTCTTATGATCATTCTTGGGATACCCCCCGATGATTTTCCCTTATAACAGTCAATTGTTGTAAAGCTGCCCCTTACCTATTCGTAAGTACGATGGAGTTCCTGAAGAAAGGACGACAACTTCATGATGACCTGAAACAGCGAAATGAAGACATCAAGGTAATGGGTCAACCTCTTCGAGAAGAACAACCAAGACCAAGAACACTCCCTAGAATTTCGTAACCCGAACCTTCCCCCTTTACTTCCCTCTTAAATCTCGGGACGAGATTTCTTGTAGTGAAGGAGAATTGTGACGCCCGGATAATTAAGCTACAGTGATCCCACGCTAATGGTGCCACATCACCACGGTTACTGCTGCTAATCTATCGTTAGATCAAAACCGGTCCGAAATTCAAATTCAAAGTTTGGTAAATAATAAAAGTTTTCAAACATTAGAATAAAAATGTTTGGTTTGTACTAAATATTACATAGATAAATATGGTGTAGTAAACACATTTTTATAAAATGCCTAAATAATTTAAAATGATTTAAAACAGAAAACAAAACACAAAAGAGAAAAACTAAACTAACGACAAAAAAACAATGGGTTAAACCCCCCCGGCCCAACTCGGCCACGGCCCAGCAGGCCACCAGGCCAACCAGGCCGGCCCAGCTGGTGCCTACAGCACCCCCTGGGGCGACCGAACCCTAGCGTCACTCCCCACTCGCCCCCATGTTCTCCTCTGCCCACCCCCCACGATCTGGATCGGGGGGTTCGACCCCCATCGCCGTCGCCTCGCTGCAACGCCACCCCCGGCGAGCGCTGCACCATGCGTGAGGACCGCCGCCTCCGCCCACCCGCTCCTCCAGGGTCGCCGCACCGAGCCTCTCTGTCGGATTCCCCTCGTCTCGATTTGAATCGACGCCCCGCCACCCCTGGACATCGGCGCCATCATCGTGCGCCGCGCCGCCGCCGACCCGGAGACCTCGCCGCCTCGACCGCGTCCCCGTCTCCACCTCGCGCCCACTGTCGTTGCCCTAT
>NC_041388.1:131010477-131011913 GCF_002162155.2 Triticum dicoccoides | reverse complement strand
GCCGCCGCGCGCCGACCACGTCGTCTGCCACGCCCCGTCTCTCCCGCTCACCATGTCGCGCCACCCACCGCACCATGCTCGTCCCGCTCTCCCTCCCGCTCACAGCGACCGGGGCTGTGCTCGTGCACGCACCACGCGCGCGCGACACTCGCCGACCACAACCGCTCGCGTCCACTGCTCGCTAAGTGCACGCGCGCCCGCATGGCCGCCCTGCTCCCCGCTTTGGCCGCGCCCTCACCAGCCGTTGGTCCCACCTTGGCCACCACTCCCCGGCGCCGCTCCTGCCCGTCCACCGCTGCCGGCACGTGCAGCCGCTGTGGCTTGGCTGCTACCGCCTCGGCTACTCCCCTCTCGCTAACGGCCTCATCGTTGCCTTTCCCCGCACCGGCATCATCGTGATGCCCCAGCCGTCCCACGACACCCCCTCACCGCCCCCGCTCCGGCCTCCTGCTAGCGCCCACCTCTGCTACTCACCTGTGTTCGCCTCTCCTACGTAGCTCCCCCTGGCCGCGCCGCCCGCCATCCGCCGTGCCACTCGGGGTCGCTCCCAGCCGCGGCTGGACTAGGCGGGTGCCCTGTCGGGCGCCAGCATCCGCGCCAGTTCGCCCGTTCACTAGCTCCTAGTCGGGCTATGCCCGCTAACGCCCGCCCCGCTTTGTCCATTGGGCCTATGACAGTGGGGCCCCGCGCCAGAATGTTTTAAAAAATTAATTAAAAAATATATAAAAATTAATTAACTAATTAATTAATTAACCTTGTTTAATTAATCTAATTAGCTAATTAACTTAACTAATCTGTTAACTAGACTAATTAACTTGGTTAGTTACCAAACAGAGAATGACACCTGGGCCCCACTACCCAGGTTTGACCAATCAACAGATGACTAGTCAACTGCTGACTAGACATTTGACTGGGTCGAACCTAGTCCCCTGGCCCCACATGTCATTGGCTATGGCTAGCCCTCACTGGGTATAAAAAGTATATCATGTTTTAATTCGAATTAATAAATAATTTTAGAAAAACATTAAATCTTCTAAAATCAATATAAAATAAACCGTAGCTCGGATGAAAAAACTTTGTACATGAAAGTTGCTCAGAATTTCGAGACGAATCCGAATACGCAGTCCGTTCGTCAGCCACATGTCCCTAAAATAGCGAACACGCAACTTTTACCCTCCAGTTCATCTGTCCGAAAACGCGAAACACCGGGAATACTTTCTCGGATGTTTCCCCCTTCACCGGTACCACCTCGTACCACGTTAGGGCACGCCTAGAATCACGCCTTGCCTTGTCATGCTTCGTTATGCATCTGTTTGCATTGTATTCACTGTTTCTCCCCCCCCCCTCTTCTTCCGCTAGACACCGAGACCGACGCCGCTGCTACCCAGTACGACTACGGAGTTGACGACCCCTCTCTCTTGCCAGAGCAACCAGGC
>NC_041388.1:130990420-131010276 GCF_002162155.2 Triticum dicoccoides | reverse complement strand
GGCAAGCCCCCCCCCCCTTGATCACCAGATATCGCCTACTCTCCTCTATACTGCTTGCATTAGAGTAGTGTAGCATGTTACTACTTCCGTTAATCCTATCTTGATGCATAGCCTGTCCTTGCTATTACTGTTGTTACCTTTACCTACAATCCTAATGCTTAGTTTAGGATGCTAGTTTATCATCAGTGGCCCTACATTCTTGTCCGTCTGCCATGCTATACTACTGGGTCGTGATCACTTTGGGAGGTGATTACGGGCATATACTATATACTTTACACTGTTACATTACCGGTGATACTGTTTGGAGATGGGGGCTGAAGGGGCAGGTGGCTCCATCCAGGTAGTGGTGGGCCTGAGTTCCCGATGGCCCCCGACTGTTACTTTGAGGCGGAGCGACAGGGCAGGTTGAGACCACCTAGGAGAGAGGTGGGCCTGGCCCTGGTCGGCGTTCGCGGATACTTAAACACGTTTAATGAGATCTTGGTATTTGATCTGAGTCTGGCTACTGGCCTATACGCACTAACCATCTACGCGGGGACAGTTATGGGCACTCGACGTCGTGGTATCAGCCGAAGCCTTCGTAACGTCAGCGACTGAGTGGCGCGCGCCGGATTGGACTGGAACGCCTGCTAGGCTAGATCTGCTTCCGGCCGCGTTCGCAACGTGCAGGTGTGCAAAGGGTGATGGGCCCAGACCCCTGCGCCATAGGATTTAGACCGGCGTGCTGACCTCTCTATTGTGCCTAGGTAGGGCTGCGACATGTTGATCTTCCGAGGCCGGGCATGACCCAGGAAAGTGTGTCCGGCCAAATGGGACCGAGCGTGTTGGGAAATGTGGTGTACCCCTGCAGGGAAGTTAATCTATTCGAATAGCCGTGATCTTCGGTAACAGGACGACTTGGAGTTGTACCTTGACCTTATGACAACTAGAACCGGTTACTTAATAAAACTCACCCTTCCAAGTGCCAGATACAACCCGGTGGTCGCTCTCTAACAGGGCGACGAGGAGAGGATCGCTGGGTAGGATTATGCTACACGATGCTACTTGGTGAACTTACTATCTACTCTCTTCTCCTGCTGCAAGATGGAGGTTACGAGAAGCGTAGTCTTCGATAGGACTAGCTATCCCCCTCTTATTCCGGCATTCTGCAGTTCAGTCCACATATGATAGCCTTTTCCATTTGATACCAATGCATACATATGTAGTGTAGCTCCTTGCTTGCGAGTACTTTGGATGAGTACTCACGGTTGCTTTGCTCCCCCTTTTCCCCCTTTCTATACTCGATTGCTGCGACCAGATGTTGGAGCCCAGGAGCGAGACGCCACCGTCGACGACGACTCCTACTACACTGGAGGTGTCTACTTCTACGTGCAGCCCGCCGACGACGACCAGGAGTAGCTTAGGAGGATCCCAGGCAGGAGGCCTGCGCCTCTTTCGATCTGTATCCCAGTTTGTGCTAGCCTTCTTAAGGCAATCTTGTTTAACTTATGTCTGTACTTAGATATTGTTGCTTCCGCTGACTCATCTATGATCGAGCTCTTGTATTCGAGTCCTCGAGGCCCCTGACTTGTAATATGATGCTTGTATGACTTATTTTATTTGTAGAATTGTGTTGTGATATCTTCCCGTGAGTCCCTGATCTTGATCGTACACATTTGCATGTATGATTAGTGTACGATTGAATCGGGGGCGTCACAACAAGCATGGGCACCGGCGGCGCCCGGGCTGCCCACGACCTGTTCGAAGGAATGACACAACAAGACACGATATGTTCTTGTTGCTCCTCTTCGATCAACTTTGCATATGCCATGTTCAGTGTTTTGCATAGACTGCTAGTTCATTTCGGACACGACCAATGATTGGAAACCATTATCATTTTAGGAGTTCATGTCGGGCATGATCAATGATAATCAAGATCCGACCCAAATGGACTACAAGTAGGGGGGTCCAACTTGCCCCTCCATTTGAAGTTGGGACAACATCAAATCCCAATCCGAGCAAGAATAAAAAGAAGCCAGCGACGACAAAGGCAAGCGGGCCGGCATTCTAAACTTTTGAGGATGTCTTGTTGGTTAAATCTTGGTTGGCCACAACAATGGATCCTATATGAGACACAGAGCAAAAAGGGAACAAGTATTGGGAGAAGATTTAGAAGGAATATCATGAACAAAAGCAATATGTGAAGCCGCATCCTATCGTCACCAACCGTAGTGTGGCATCTCTCCAACATCGAGGGGGGTCATCCAAGGGGAAGTGAACAAGTATGTCAGCTACTATTCACAAGTGCTTGGACAACCTCCGACTGGGATGGGATTGGCAACTCGCATAAGCTAAATTACTTCATCTTGTCATCATTTGCATATGCTTACTTTTGCCACATTCTCATTTCATGCATATTTTTGTTTGCAAGATGGTGGCGGCGGCCACTATGTATCAAGAAGCGGAGAAGAAACCATTTGATTTTAGCCATCGTTGGGTATTGAATGGCAAACTAAAGGGGACACAACTTTGTGGCTGATCTCAAGGCCAGCAAGAAGGGGAATGATGGCTCAAGCTTCCACCAGTCAATTGGGTTAGACAAAAGAAGAGGAAGAAGTTGTCATGGAGAATGGAAGAGTCACCGCGCCAAAGGATAAACAACAAGTAATGGGAAATAAGTGGGAGAAGACGAGGACCTCCCGTGACGCTGCGGATACAAAAATGTCCTCCACATGGATGAACATTTTTTCTGTTAGGAAGAACAAGAAAGAGGAGAGGTATTAGCTCATGTTGGATGCGCAAAAGGAGAGGATGGGTACCAGGAGAGGGCGAACAAGAAGCTGCAAAATTGAGTTGGATAAGATCAAGTAGGAGAAGAAAGAGGCGGCGATCGAATGGGAGCTCGAGAAGGTCAAAACATTTGGAGAGATTGAACTTGAGGAAAGGTTGCAAATTGCACGAGAAGCGAAGGCTGCGAAGATAATGTTGGTGGATGAAAGCCTCTTGGATAAGCATGCAAAGAAGTGACCTGTGGGATGAAGAAACAGATCAACGAGCATAGATGGCAGTAGCGGAGCATGCAGCAAGGATGCAGGCGGAGAAGGAGGCAAGGATGGCCGCTGAGCAGACGACATGGATGGCGTTCGTCAAGTGATCCGGCCAGCCAACGAGTGATCCGCCATGCTTGAACTTTGATTTTATTTTGGCATGTACGGATTGTTGAACTATAATTTATTTTGCTTTGACGTATTTGTTGCAAACTATTGAATTGGGATGATTTGTATTGTATAATTGGCGTGCATGGATTGAATGGATTTGAGGATTCGCCATTGAGGTGTGTGAATGTGCGGTAGCCCAAACAAGGGCCCGCCCGACATTGTCCGCGGACGTGTCCGAACGTGCTTGCAGGCATATACAGGCCGGATTTGCAAATCTGGCAGTAGATGCTCTTACTTGGTCATGTTAGTACTGCTTGGAGATACATTCATGATATGTTTACAAAATCATGTTGATTTTGGGCACACGAGCCTTGTTACATTTCTACAAATGTAATAAAATGATTATACTTTTAAAAGCACTGGGCAAATTATTTATCTCACTTTGATTATTAATTTATATTTCTTTCTAACTGATTTGGTGAGAATAGGTATTTCATTATATTTGTTGTAAAAATGGTTTCACCAAATAAATCATACCGTACATTTTTCTTACCAAACGAAAAAGCAAATAACTAAAAGTAGATGATGGTGCTCTCCAAAAACGCGTGTTAAACTTTTGAGGGGTATCTTTCAAATTTTCACAGTTAAGTATAGATAGATAGCCTTGATGACACCCGTACTATGTTAGGGAAACAAAAATTCAGATTTTCTTTGGGTGTGTGATGGTTATGAGGTTTTGTTAGAACACTTATCTCATTCATTTCTTTAACCCAAAAATGTATGAGTTAAAAAACATGCATTACGTTTTATCGACGTGTACTCTAGTTTGGTAGTTTGATGTGTAAGGATGAAATGAATCATCATTTCATATGCGCCAAAAGATGTATAGTTCCATCTCATTGCTACGACAATTCGAACTAATGCGACTATATTGGACAACTCTCAACTGAGTGGTACACATTCACTCAATGTTGGGGATATCGCTTATCGGGAACTTATCGGCCGACCCATGATAAGGGGTAAATCGGCCAGTTTATCGGCATATCGGTCGATTTATCGCCATATCGGCTGATTTATCGGCCGATTTATCTTATTGGTCTGACAGTGGTAAGCGATAAATCGGCCGATAAATATCGGAAGATATCTTGAACAGTGCATTCACTTCTAAATAACTTTCGAACATTACCCCTCCCCCCTCTTCTAGTACTCGTGAGGAAATCACTTCATGGTATACTTGGCGAGAGAAGGAACAACTGACAAGAAGGTGTTGCATATCCTTAAGAACTTGGTCGCATAACACACACCACTCTTCACGAGGAAGGTCACAACTAACAAGACGGGTCGTGGTTCAACATCAATCTTGTAGGGCTAGTTAGGTGAAAAAATTGATGCAGAGAGACGCCTAAGTCTTCCAATTGGTGCACTAATGGGTGTCCGGGTGAAGCCTTGAAATAGGCCAAGGTAGCACGATTTTGCAGAATAGATACCAGAATCTGTCCAATGCAATCACATCACATTTGAACCGTCGATGAGTTGAATGTGGCAGAGTTGGCGCCAAAGCCCCACATATTACACCAAGGCGGCGGGCTCAAATGCATCATGAATATCTTGCACACATGCGCGATCGACCAGCCCCGGGCATACAATGCAGTCTCGGTGCCTCCGCTTAGGAACATGGGCGTAGACCAGCGACACAACTCTGCGATAGACTTTCCATTAACCCACGGGCTAGTCCACGAGCTAACTTCATGATAGACTTCCCATAGCCCCCAGCGACCAAGAAGTCGAGGCCCTTGAGAAATGGAGGGCCTACGCATCAGCGGGAGGGGGCAGGTGACTCCATGAATGGGAGGAGTCAATGCGTTGTAGCCGGAGCCAATGCATCAACAAGGCCACCCCTGCGCGATGTTGGAAATATGCCCTAGAGGCAATAATAAAATGGTTATTATTATATTTCTTTGTTCATGATAATTGTCTATTATTCATGCTATAATTGTGTTATCCAGAAATCGTAATACATGTGTGAATACATAGACCACAACACGTCCCTAGTGAGCCTCTAGTTGACTAGCTCGTTGATCAAAAGATAGTCATGGTTTCCGGACTATGGACATTGGATGTCATTGATAACGGGATCACATCATTAGCAGAATGATGTGATGGACAAGACCCAATCCTAAGCATAGCTCAAAGATCGTGTAGTTCGTTTGCTGTAGCTTTTCCGAATGTCAAGTATCATTTCCTTAGACCATGAGATTGTGCAACTCCCGGATACCGTAGGAGTGCCTTGGGTGTGCCAAACGTCACAACGTAACTGGGTGACTATAAAGGTACATTACAGATATCTCCGAAAGTGTCTGTTGGGTTGGCACGAATCGAGACTGGGATTTGTCACTCCGTATGACGGAGAGGTATCTCTGGGCCCACTCGGTAATGCATCATCATAATGAGCTCAATGTGACCAAGTTGTTGATCACGGGATCATGCATTACGGCACGAGTAAAGTGACTTGCCGGTAACGAGATTGAACTAGGTATTGGGATACCGACGATCGAGTCTCGGGCAAGTAACGTACCGATTGACAAAGGGAATTGTATACAGATTGATTAAATCCTTGACATCGTGGTTCATCCGATGAGATCATCGTGGACCATGTGGGAGCCAACATGGGTATCCAGATCCCGCTGTTGGTTATTGACCGGAGAGGCGTCTCGGTCATGTCTGCATGTCTCCCGAACCCGTAGGGTCTACACACTTAAGGTTCGGTGGTGCTAGGGTTGTAGAGATATTAGTATGCAGTAACCCGAAAGTTGTTCGGAGTCCCGGATGAGATCCCGGACGTCACGAGGAGTTCCGGAATGGTCATGAGGTAAAGATTTATATATGGGATTTCCAGTTTTGGCCATCGGGAAGGTTTCGGGGGTTACCGATATTGTACCGGGACCATCGGAAGGGTCCCGGGGGTCCACCGGGTGGGGCCACCTATCCCGGAGGGCCCCATGGGCTGAATTGGGTGGGGAACCAGCCCTTAGTGGGTTCGTGCGCCCCCCCCCCTTGGGCCTGCCCTGCGCCTAGGGTTGGGAAACCCTAGGGGTGGGGCGCCCCCCACTTGGTATGGGGGGGGAAGCCACCCTTGGCCGCCGCCCCTTGGAGATCCATCTCCCTAGGGTCTGCGCCCCCCAAGGCCCCTATATAAAGAAGGGGGGAGGGAGGGCAGCCGCACCCCTTGCTCTTGGCGCCTCCCTCTCCCTCCGTAACACCTCTCCTTCCCGCTTGCGCTTAGCAAAGCCCTGCCGGGATCCTGCTGCATCCACCACCACACCGTCGTGCTGCTGGATCTTCATCAACCTCTCCTTCCCCCTTGCTGGATCAAGAAGGAGGAGACGCCTTCCTAACCGTACGTGTGTTGAATGCGGAGGTGACGTCCGTTCGGCACTAGGTCATCGGTGATTTGAATCACGTCGAGTACGACTCCATCAACCTCGTTCTCTTGAACGCTTCCGCACGCGATCTACAAGGGTATGTAGATGCACTCCTCTCTCTCTCTCGTTGCTAGATGACTCCATAGATTGATCTTGGTGATGCGTAGAAAATTTTAAAATTCTGCTACGTTCCCCCCAGTGGCATCATGAGCTAGGTCTATGCGTAGTTACTATGCACGAGTAGAACACAAAGCAGTTGTGGGCGTCGATATTGTCAATTTGCTTGCCGTTACTAGTCTTATCTTGATTCGGCAGCATCGTGGGATGAAGCGGCCCGGACCGACCTTACACGTACACTTACGTGAGACTGGTTCCACCGACTGACATGCACTAGTTGCATAAGGTGGCTGGCGGGCGTCTGTCTCTCCCACTTTAGTCGGATCGGATTCTATGAACAGGGTCCTTATGAAGGGTAAATAGAAATTGGCAATTCAGGTTGTGGTTTTGGCGTAGGTAAGAAACGTTCTTGCTAGAAACCTATAGCAGCCACGTAAAAACTTGCAACAACAATTAGAGGACGTCTAACTTGTTTTTGCAGCAAATGTTTTGTGATGTGATATGGCCAAAGGATGTCATGAATGATATATGTGATGTATGAGATGATCACGTTCTTGTAATAGGAATCACGACTTGCATATCGATGAGTATGACAACCGGCAGGAGCCATAGGAGTTGTCTTTATTTATTTATGACCAGCGTGTCAACATAAACGTCATGTAATTAGTTTACTTTATTGCTAAAGCGTTAGCCATAGTAGTAGAAGTAATAGATGACGAGACAACTTTAAGAAGACACGATGATGGAGATCATGGTGTCATGCCGGTGACAAGATGATCATGGAGCCCCAAGATGGAGATCAAAGGAGCTATATGATATTGGCCATATCATGTCACTATTATTTGATTGCATGTGATGTTTATCATGTTTTTGCATCTTGTTTACTTAGAACAACGGTAGTAAATAAAATGATCCCTCATAATAATTTCAAGAAAGTGTTCCCCCTAACTGTGCGCCGTTGAGATATTTCATTGTTTCGAAGCACCACGTGATGATCGGGTGTGATAGATTCCAACGTTCACATACAACGGGTGTAAGACAGATTTACACATGCAATGCACTTAGGTTGACTTGACGAGCCTAGCATGTACAGACATGGCCTCGGAACACAGAAGACCGAAAGTTCGAGCATGAGTCGTATAGAAGATACGATCAACATGAATATGTTCACCGATGTTGACTAGTCCGTCTCATGTGATGATCGGACACGGCCTAGTCAACTCGGATCATGTTATACTTAGATGACTGGAGGGATGTCTATCTAAGTGGGAGTTCATTGAGTAATTTGATTAGATGAACTTAATTATCATGAACTTAGTCTAAAATCTTTACAATATGTCTTGTAGATCAAATGGCCCACGTTGTCCTCAACTTCAACGCATTCCTAGAGAAAACCAAGCTGAAAGACGGTGGCAACAACTATACGGATTGGGTCCGGAACCTGAGGATCATCCTCATAGCTGCAAGAAAGATTATGTCCTAGAAGCACCGCTAGGTGATGCACCTGTCCCACAGAACCAAGACGTTATGAACGCTTGGCAGTCACGTGCTGATGATTACTCCCTCGTTCAGTGCGGCATGCTTTACAGCTTAGAACCGGGCTCCAGCGTTTTGAGCGACACGGAGCATATGAGATGTTCAAAGAGCTGAAAATGGTTTTTCAAGCTCATGCCCGGGTCGAGAGATATGAAGTCTCCGACAAGTTCTTCAGCTATAAGATGGAGGAAAATAGTTCTGTCAGTGAGCACATACTCAGAATGTCTGGGTTGCATAACCGCTTGACTCAGCTGGGAGTTAATCTCCCGGATGACGCGGTCATTGACAGAATCCTTCAGTCGCTTCCATCGAGCTACAAGAGCTTTGTGATGAACTTCAATATGCAAGGGATGGAAAAGACCATTCCTGAGGTGTATTCAATGCTGAAATCAGCAGAGGTGGAAATCAAAAAGGAACATCAAGTGTTGATGGTGAATAAAACCACTAAGTTCAAGAAAGGCAAGGGTAAGAAGAACTTCAAGAAGGACGGCAAGGGAGTTGCCGCGCCCAGTAAGCAAGCTGCCGGGAAGAAGCCAAAGAATGGACCCAAGCCCGAGACTGGGTGTTTTTATTGCAAGGGAAGTGGTCACTGGAAGCGGAACTGCCCCAAATGCTTAGCGGACAAGAAGGCTGGCAACACTAAAGGTATATGTGATATACATGTAATTAATGTGTACCTTACCAGTACTCGTAGTAGCTCCTGGGTATTTGATACCGGTGCGGTTGCTCACATTTGTAACTCAAAGCAGGAGCTGCGGAATAAACAGAGACTGGCGAAGGACGAGGTGACGATACGCGTCGGGAATGGTTCCAAGGTCGATGTGATCGCCGTCGGCATGCTGCCTCTACATTTACCTACGGGATTAGTTTTAAACCTCAATAATTGTTATTTAGTGCCAGCTTTGAGCATGAACATTGTATCAGGATCTCGTTTAAGTCGAGATGGCTACTCATTTAAATCCGAGAATAATGGTTGTTCTATTTATATGAGAGATATGTTTTATGGTCATGCTCCGATGGTGAATGGTTTATTCTTAATGAATCTCGAGCGTAATGCTACACATATTCATAGTGTGAATACCAAAAGATGTAAGGTTGATAATGATAGTCCCACATACTTGTGGCACTGCCGCCTTGGTCACATAGGTGTCAAACACATGAAGAAGCTCCATGCAGATGGACTTTTAGAGTCTCTTGATTACGAAACATTTGACACGTGCGAACCATGCCTCATGGGTAAAATGACCAAGACTCCGTTCTCAGGAACAATGGAGCGAGCAACCAACTTATTGGAAATCATACATAATGATGTGTGCGGTCCAATGAGTGTTGAGGCTCGCGGTGGCTATCGTTATGTTCTCACCCTCACTGATGACTTGAGTAGATATGGGTATGTCTATTAATGAAACACAAGTCTGAGACCTTTGAAAAGTTCAAGGAATTTTAGAGTGAGGTTGAGAATCAACGTGACAGGAAAATCAAGTTCTTGCGATCAGATCGTGGGGGAGAGTACTTGAGTCATGAATTTGGCACACACTTAAGAAAATGTGGAATAGTTTCACAACTCACACCGCCTGGAACACCTCAGCGTAATGGTGTGTCCGAATATCGTAATCACACTCTATTGGATATGGTGCAATCTATGATGTCTCTTACCGATTTACCGCTGTCATTTTGGGGCTATGCTTTAGAGACTGCCGCATTCACTTTAAATAGGGCTCCGTCGAAATCTGTTGAGACGACACCGTATGAATTATGGTTTGGGAAGAAACCTAAGCTGTCGTTTCTAAAAGTTTGGGGATGCGATGCTTATGTCAAGAAACTTCAACCTGAAAAGCTCGAACCCAAGTCGGAAAAATGCGTCTTCATAGGATACCCTAAAGAAACTGTTGGGTATACCTTCTACCTCAGATCCGAAGGCAAGATCTTTGTTGCCAAGAATGGGTCCTTTCTAGAGAAAGAGTTTCTCTCGAAAGAAATAAGTGGGAGGAAGGTAGAACTTGATGAAGTATTACCTCTTGAACCGGTAAGTGGCGCAGCTCATGAAAATGTTCCTGAGGTGCCTGCACCGACTAGAGAGGAAGTTGTTGATGATGATCATGAAACTTCAGATCAAGTTGCTACTGAACTTCGTAGGTCCACAAGGACACGTTCTGCACCAGAGTGGTACGGCAACCCTGTCTTGGAAATCATGTTGTTAGACAACGGTGAACCTTCGAACTATGAAGAAGCGATGGCGGGCCGGGATTCCGACAAATGGCTGGAAGCCATGAAATCCGAGATAGGATCCATGTATGAAAACGAAGTATGGACTTTGACTGACTTGCCCGTTGATCGGCGAGCCATAGAAAATAAATGGATCTTTAAGAAGAAGACAGACGCGGATGGTAATGTGACCATCTATAAAGCTCGGCTTGTCGCTAAGGGTTATCGACAAGTTCAAGGGGTTGACTACGATGAGACTTTCTCACCCGTAGCGAAGCTGAAGTCCGTCCGAATCATGTTAGCAATTGCCACATTCTATGATTATGAGATGTGGCAAATGGACGTCAAAACGACATTTCTTAATGGTTTCCTTAAGGAAGAATTGTATATGATGCAGCCGGAAGGTTTTGTCGATCCTAAGAATGCTGACAAGGTGTGCAAGCTCCAACGCTCTATTTATGGGCTGGTGCAAGCATCTCGGAGTTGGAACATTCGCTTTGATGGGATGATCAAAGTGTTTGGGTTTATGCAGACTTATGGAGAAGCCTGCATTTACAAGAAAGCGAGTGGGAGCTCTGTAGCATTTCTCATATTGTATGTGGATGACATACTGTTGATGGGAAATGATATAGAATTCTTGGAAAGCATAAAGTCCTATTTGAACAAGTGTTTTTCAATGAAGGATCTTGGAGAAGCTGCTTACATATTAGGCATCGATATCTATAGAGATAGATCGAGACGCCTCATTGGTCTTTCACAGAGTACGTACCTTGACAAGATATTGAAGAAGTTCAATATGGATCATTCAAAGAAGGGGTTCTTGCCTGTATTGCAAGGTACGAGATTGAGCACGGCTCAATGCCCGACCACGGCAGAAGATAGAGAAAATATGAGTGTCGTCCCCTATGCCTCGGCCATAGGGTCTATCATGTATGCTATGCTGTGTACCAGACCTGATGTAAACCTTGCCATGAGTTTGGTAGGAAGGTACCAAAGTAATCCCGGCATGGAACACTGGACAGCGGTCAAAAATATCCTGAAGTACCTGAAAAGGACCAAGGAAATGTTTCTCGTTTATGGAGGTGACGAAGAGCTCGTCGTAAAGGGTTACGTAGATGCTAGCTTCGACACAGATCTGGATGACTCTAAGTCACAAACCGGATACATGTATATTTTGAATGGTGGGGCAGTAAGCTGGTGCAGTTCAAGCAAAGCGTTGTGGCGGGATCTACATGTGAAGCGGAGTACATGGCAGCCTCAGAGGCAACATTTGAAGCAGTCTGGGTGAAGGAGTTCATTACCGTCCTAGGAGTCATACCCAATGCGTCGGGCCCGATGACTCTCTCCTGTGACAACACTAGAGCTATTGCCCTTGCCAAGGAGCCCAGGTTTCACATGAAGACCAGGCATATCAAGCGTCGCTTCAACTCCATTCGTGAAAGTGTTCAAAATGGAGACATAGAGATTTGTAAAGTACATACGGACCTGAATGTAGCAGAGTCGTTGACTAAACCTCTCCCTAGAGCAAAACATGATCAACACCAGAATTCCATGGGTGTTCGATTCATCACAATGTAACTAGATGATTGACTCTAGTGCAAGTGGGAGACTGTTGGAAATATGCCCTAGAGGCAATAATAAAATGATTATTATATTTCCTTGTTCATGATAATTGTCTATTATTCATGCTATAATTGTATTATCCGGAAATCGTAATACATGTGTGAATACATAGACCACAATGTGTCCCTAGTGAGCCTCTAGTTGACTAGCTCGTTGATCAAAAGATAGTCATGGTTTCCTGGCTATGGACATGGGGATGTCATTGATAACGGGATCACATCATTAGGAGAATGATGTGATGGACAAGACCCAAACCTAAGCATAGCACAAAGATCGTGTAGTTCGTTTGCTGTAGCTTTTCTGGATGTCAAGTATCATTTCCTTAGACCATGAGATTGTGCAACTCCCGGATACCGTAGGAGTGCCTTGGGTGTGCCAAACGTCACAGCGTAACTGGATGACTATAAAGGTACATTACAGGTATCTCCGAAAGTGTCTGTTGGGTTGGCACGAACCGAGACTGGGATTTGTCACTCCGTATGACGGAGAGGTATCTCTGGGCCCACTCGGTAATGCATCATCATAATGAGCTCAATGTGATCAAGTGGTTGATCACGGGATCATGCATTACGGTACGAGTAAAGTGACTTGCCGGTAACGAGACTGAATAAGGTATTGGGATACCGACGATCGAGTCTCGGGCAAGTAACGTACCGATTGACAAAGGGAATTGAGTACGGGATTGATTAGGTCTTCGACATCGTGGTTCATCCGATGAGATTATCGAGGAGCATGTGGGAGACAACATGGGTATCCAGATCCCGTTGTTGGTTATTGACCAGAGAGTCGTCTCGGTCATGTCTGCTTGTCTCCCGAACCCGTAGGGTCTACACACTTAAGGTTCGGTGACGCTAGGGTTGTATAGATATGAGTATGCAGTAATCCGGAAGTTGTTCGAAGTCCCGGATGAGATCCTGGATGTCACGAGGAGTTCCGGAATTGTCCGGAGGTGAAGAATTATATATAGGAAGTGTAGTTTCGGCCATCGAGAAAGTTTCGGGGTCACCGGTATTGTACCGGGACCACCGGATGAGTCCCGGGAGTCCATCGGGTGGGGCCACCCATCCCGGAGGGCCCCAATTGGAAATATGCCCTAGAGGCAATAATAAAAGTATTATTATATTTCAATGTTCATAATAAATGTCTTTTATTCATGCTATAACTGTATTATCCGGAAATCGTAATACACGTGTGAATACTTAGACCACAATATGTCCCTGGTGAGCCTCTAGTTGACCAGCTCGTTGTGATCAACAGATAGTCATTGTTTCCTGACTATGGACATTGGATGTCGTTGATAACGGGATCACATCATTAGGAGAATGATGTGATGGACAAGACCCAATCTTAAGCATAGCATAAAAGATCGTGTAGTTCGTTTTGCTAGAGCTTTGCCAGTGTCAAGTATCTCTTCCTTCGACCATGAGATCGTGTAACTCCCGGATACCGTAAGAGTGCCTTGGGTGTATCAAATGTCACAACATAACTGGGTGACTATAAAGGTGCATTACAGGTATCTCCGAAAGTAGCTGTTGGGTTGACACGGATCGAGACTGGGATTTGTCACTCCGTATGACGGAGAGGTATCTCTGGGCCCACTCGGTAATGCATCATCATAATGAGCTCAATGTGACCAAGGTGTTGGACACGGGATCATGCATTACGGTACGAGTAAAGTGACTTGCCGGTAACGAGACTGAACAAGGTATTGGGATACCGACGATCGAGTCTCGGGCAAGTAACGTACCGATTGACAAAGGGAATTGCATACAGGGTTTGATCGAATCCTCGACATAGTGGTTCATCCAATGACAACATCGAGGAGCATGTGGGAGCCATCATGGGTATCCAGATCCCGCTGATGGTTATTGACTGAGAGAGTCTCGGTCATGTCTGCATGTCTCCCGAACCCGTAGGGTCTACACACTTAAGGTTCAGTTACGCTAGGGTTATAGGGATATGTATATGCAGTAACCCGAATGTTGTTCGGAGTCCCGGATGAGATCCCGGACGTCATGAGGAGTTCCGGAATGGTCCGGAGGTAAAGATTTATATATGGGAAGTCCCGTTTCGGGCATCGGGACAAGTTTCGGGGTTATCGGTATTGTACCGGGACCACCGGAAGGGTCCCGGGGGTCCACCGGGTGGGTCCACCTGTCCCGGGGGGCCACATGGGCTGTAGGGGGGTGCGCCTTGGCCTAATGGGCCAAGGGCACCAGCCCCACATAGGCCCATGCGCCTAGGGTTTAAGGGGGCAAGAGTCCTAGGAGGGTAAGGCACCCCCTAGGAGATTGGATCTCCTAGGGCCGGCCACCCCCCCTTGGCACCCCTATATATAGTGGGGGAGAGGAGGGACTTCATACCGGAACGCCCTGGCCTTTGGTTGCCTCCTTCTCCCTCCCCAACACCTCCTCCACCTCCATAGTGCTTAGCGAAGCTCTGCCGGAGTACTGCAGCTCCATCAACACCACGCCGTCGTGCTGCTGCTGGTGCCATCTCCCTCAACCTCTCCTCCCTTCCTTGCTGGATCAAGAAGGAGGAGACGTGGCTGTTCCGTACGTGTGTTGAACGCGGAGGTGCCGTCCGTTTGGCGCTGGTCATCGGTGATTTGGATCACGTCGAGTACGACTACATCATCACCTTGCAAGCTTCCGCACGCGATCTACAAGTGGTATGTAGATGCAAACTCTCTCCCTAGACTCGTTGCTTAGATGAACTCATAGATGGATCTTGGTGAAACCGTAGGAAAAATTTTAATTTTCTGCAACGTTCCCCAACAATGGCATCATGAGCTAGGTCTATGCGTAGTTCTCTTTGCACGAGTAGAACACAACTTTGTTGTGGGCGTGGATTTTGTCATCTTACTTGCCTCTACTAGTCTTTTCTTGCTCAACGGTATTGTGGGATGAAGCGGCCCGGACCAACCTTACACGTACTCTTACGTGAGACCGGTTCCACCGACTGACATGCACAAGTTGCATAAGGTGGCTGGCGGGTGTCTGTCTCTCCCACCTTAGTTGGAGCGGAATCGATGAACAGGGCCCTTATGAAGGGTAAATAGAAGTTGACAAAATCACGTTGTGGTGATTCGTAGGTAAGAAAACGTTCTTGCTAGAACCCAATTGCAGCCACGTAAAAGATGCAACAACAATTAGAGGACGTCTAACTTGTTTTTGCAGCGATTGATCATGTGATGTGATATGGCCAGAAGTTGTGATGAATGATGAATTGTGATGTATGAGATCATGTTCTTTGTAATAGGATTCACGACTTGCATGTCGATGAGTATGACAACCGGCAGGAGCCATAGGAGTTGTCATTATTTTTTGTATGACCTGCGTGTCATTGAATAACGTCATGTAAACTACTTTACTTTATTGCTAAACGTTAGTCATAGAAGTAGAAGTAGTCGGTGGCGTGACAACTTCATGAAGACACGATGATGGAGATCATGATGATGGAGATCATGGTGTCAAGCCGGTGACAAGATGATCATGGAGCCCCGAAGATGAAGATCAATGGAGCTATATGATATTGGCCATATCATGTCACAACTATATAATTGCATGTGATGTTTATTATGTATTATGCATCTTGTTTACTTAGGACGACGGTAGTAAATAAGATGATCCCTTATAAAATTTCAAGAAGTGTTCTCCCCTAACTGTGCACCGTTGCTACAGTTCGTCGCTTCTAAGCACCACGTGATGATCGGGTGTGATGGATTCTTACGTTCACATACAACGGGTGTAAGACAGTTTTACACAGCGAAAACACTTAGGGTTAACTTGACGAGCCTAGCATGTGCAGACATGGCCTCGGAACACGGAGACCGAAAGGTCGAACACGAGTCGTATGGAAGATACGATCAACATGAGAATGTTCACCGACGATGACTAGTCCGTCTCACGTGATGATCGGACATGGCCTAGTCGACTCGGATCGTGTAACACTTAGATGACTAGAGGGATGTCTAATCTAAGTGGGAGTTCATAATTTGATTAGAACTTTATTATCATGAACTTAGTCTAAAAACCTTTGCAAATATGTCTTGTAGATCAATGGCCAACGTTAATATCAACATGAACTTCAACGCGTTCCTAGAGAAAACCAAGCTGAAAGATGATGGCAGCAACTATACAGACTGGGTCCGGAACCTGAGGATCATCCTCATAGCTGCCAGGAAACAATATGTCCTAGAAGGACCGCTAGGTGACGCTCCCGTCCCAGAGAACCAAGACATTATGAATGCTTGGCAGTCTCGTGCTGATGATTACTCCCTCGTTCAGTGCGGCATGCTTTACAGCTTAGAACCGGGGCTCCAAAAGCGTTTTGAGCACCACGGAGCATATGAGATGTTCGAAGAGCTGAAACTAGTTTTTCAAGCTCATGCCCGGGTCGAGAGATATGATGTCTCCGACAAGTTCTACAGTTGTAAGATGGAGGAAAACAGTTCTGTCAGTGAGCACATCCTGAAGATGTCTGGGTTGCACAACCGTATGACCCAGCTGAACATTAACCTCCCAGATGAGGCGGTCATTGACAGAATCCTCCAGTCGCTCCCACCAAGCTACAAGACCTTTGTGATGAACTACAACATGCATGGGATGGAAAAGACCATTCCTGAAGTGTTCTCGATGCTGAAGTTAGCAGAGGCTGAAATCAAGAAAGAACATCAAGTGTTGATGGTCAATAAGACCACTAAGTTCAAGAAGGGCAAGGGTAAGAAGAACTTCAAGAAGGACGGCAAAGATGTTGCCGCGCCTGGTAAGCCAGTTACCGGGAAGAAGTCAAAGAATGGACCCAAGCCTGAGACTGAGTGCTTTTATTGCAAGGGGAAGGGTCACTGGAAGCGGAACTGCCCCAAATACTTAGCGGATAAGAAGGCCGGCAACACCAAAGGTATATTTGATATACATGTGATTGATGTGTACCTTACCAGTACTCGTAGTAACTCCTGGGTATTTGATACCGGTGCCGTTGCTCATATTTGTAACTCACAGCAGGAGCTGCGGAATAAACGGAGACTGGCAAAGGACGAGGTGACGATGCGCGTCGGGAATGGTTCCAGAGTCGATGTGATCGCCGTCGGCACGCTGCCTCTACATTTACCTACGGGATTAGTTTTGAACCTTAATAATTGTTATTTAGTGCCAAGTTTGAGCATGAACATTGTATCTGGATCTCGTTTAATACGAGATGGCTACTCATTTAAGTCTGAGAATAATGGTTGTTCGATTTATATGAGAGATATGTTTTATGGTCAGATTCCGATGGTCAATGGTTTATTCTTAATGAATCTCGAGCGTAATATTACACATGTTCATAGTGTAGATGCCAAAAGATTTAAAGTTGATAACGATAGTCCCACATACTTGTGGCACTGCCGCCTTGGTCACATTGGTGTCAAGCGCATGAAGAAGCTCCATGCCGATGGACTTTTAGAGTCTCTTGATTATGAATCGTTTGACACGTGCGAACCATGCCTCTTGGGCAAAATGACCAAGACTCCGTTCTCCGGAACAATGGAGCGAGCAACCAACTTGTTGGAAATCATACATACCGATGTGTGCGGTCCAATGAGCGTTGAGGCTCGCGGAGGATATCGTTATGTTCTCACTCTCACAGATGACTTGAGTAGATATGGGTATGTCTGCTTAATGAAACACAAGTCTGAGACCTTTGAAAAGTTCAAGGAATTTCAGAATGAGGTAGAGAATCAACGTGACCGAAAGATAAAATTCTTACGATCAGATCGTGGAGGAGAATACTTAAGTCACGAATTTGGTACACACTTAAGGAAATGTGGAATCGTTTCACAGCTCACGCCGCCTGGAACACCTCAGCGAAACGGTGTGTCCGAACGTCGTAATCACACTCTATTGGATATGGTGCGGTCTATGATGTCTCTTACCGATTTACCGCTATCATTTTGGGGATACGCTCTAGAGACAGCTACATTCACTTTAAATAGGGCACCGTCTAAATCCGTTGAGACGACACCGTATGAATTATGGTTTGGAAAGAAACCTAAGCTGTCGTTTCTAAAAGTTTGGGGATGCGATGCTTATGTCAAGAAACTTCAACCTGAAAAGCTCGAACCCAAGTCGGAAAAATGCGTATTCATAGGATACCCTAAGGAAACTGTCGGGTATACCTTCTACTTAAGATCCGAAGGCAAGATCTTTGTTGCCAAGAACGGATGCTTTCTGGAAAAAGAGTTTCTCTCGAAAGAAGTAAGTGGGAGGAAAGTAGAACTCGATGAAGTACTACCTCTTGAGCAGGAAAGTGGCGCAGCGCAGGAAACCGTTCCTGTGATGCCAACACCAACTGAAGAGGAAAACAATGATGATGATCAAGGTACTTCGGATCAAGTTACTGCTGAACTTCGTAGGTCCACTAGGACACGTTCCGCACCAGAGTGGTACGGCAACCCTGTCCTGGAAATCATGTTGTTAGACAACAATGAACCTTCGAACTATGAAGAAGCGATGGCGGGCCCGGATTCCAACAAATGGCTTGAAGCCATGAAATCCGAGATAGAATCCATGTATGAAAACAAAGTATGGACTTTGACAGACTTGCCCGATGATCGGCGAGCGATAGAAAACAAATGGATCTTTAAGAAGAAGACGGACGCGGATGGTAATGTTACCATCTATAAGGCTCGACTTGTCGCTAAGGGTTATCGACAAGTTCAAGGGATTGACTACGACGAGACTTTCTCTCCCGTAGCGAAGCTAAAGTCCGTCCGAATCATGTTAGCAATTGCCGCATACTATGATTATGAGATATGGCAAATGGACGTCAAAACGGCATTCCTTAACGGGCATCTTAAGGAAGAACTGTATATGATGCAGCCGGAAGGTTTTGTCGATCCTCGGAACGCTAACAAAGTATGCAAGCTCCAGCGATCCATTTATGGACTGGTGCAAGCATATCGGAGTTGGAACATTCGCTTTGATGAGATGATCAAAGCGTTTGGGTTTATGCAGACTTATGGAGAAGCCTGCGTTTACAAGAAAGTGAGTGGGAGCTCTGTAGCATTTCTCATATTATATGTAGATGACATACTCTTGATGGGAAATAATATAGAATTTCTGGACAACATTAAGGCCTACTTGAATAAGTGTTTTTCAATGAAGGACCTTGGAGAAGCTGCTTATATATTAGGCATCAAGATCTATAGAGATAGATCGAGACGCCTCATAGGTCTTTCACAAAGCACATACCTTGATAAGATTTTGAAGAGGTTCAAAATGGATCAGTCCAAGAAGGGGTTCTTGCCTATGTTACAAGGTGTGAGATTGAGCTCGGCTCAGTCACCGACCACGGCAAAAGATAAAGAAGAGATGAGTGTCATCCCCTATTCTTCAGCCATAGGATCTATTATGTATGCCATGCTGTGTACCAGACCCGATGTAAACCTTGCCGTAAGTTTGGTAGCAAGATACCAGAGTAATCCCGGCAAGGAACACTGGACAGCGGTCAAGAATATCCTGAAGTACCTGAAAAGGACGAAGGACATGTTTCTCGTTTATGGAGGAGACGAAGAGCTCGTCGTAAAGGGTTACGTCGACGCTAGCTTCGACTCAGATCTGGATGACTCTAAGTCACAAACCGGATACGTGTATATGTTGAATGGTGGAGCAGTAAGCTGATGCAGCTGCAAGCAGAGCGTCGTGGCGGGATCTACGTGTGAAGCGGAGTACATGGCAGCCTCGGAGGCAGCGCATGAAGCGATTTGGGTGAAGGAGTTCATCACCGACCTAGGAGTCATACCCAATGCGTCGGGGCCGATCAAACTCTTCTGTGA
>NC_041388.1:130965304-130988545 GCF_002162155.2 Triticum dicoccoides | reverse complement strand
ATGGGTTCTAGGGGGCCGGCCCCCTTCTCCCTTCCCCCTATAAATAGAGGGGTGAGGGGAGGGCAGCCGAACCACCCTCCAAGGCGCAGCCCTCCCCTCCCCAACACCTCTCCTCCTCCGTTGTGCGCTTGGCGAAGCCCTGTCGGAGTACTGCCTCTCCACCATCACCACGCTGTCGTGCTGCCGGTGGAGCTGTCTTCCTCAACCTCTCCTTCCCCCTTGCTGGATCAAGAAGGAGGAGACGTCTCCCGTCCCGTACGTGTGTTGAACGCGGAGGTGCTGTCCGTTCAGCACTTGGTCATCGGTGATTCGAATCACGTCGAGTACGACTACATCATCACCTTGCAAGCTTCCGCACGCGATCTACAAGTGGTATGTAGATGCAAACTCTCTCCCTTGACTCGTTGCTTAGATGAACTCATAGATGGATCTTGGTGAAACCGTAGGAAATTTTTTAATTTTCTGCAACGTTCCCCAACAGCCCCATGGGCTGAAGTGGGGAGGGGAACCAGCCCATAGTGGGCTGGTGCGCCCCCCTTGGGCCCCCCATGCGCCTAGGGTTGGGAACCCTAGGGGAGGGGGCGCCTCCACTTGCCTTGGGGGTACTCCACCCCTTGGCCGCCGCCCCCTAGGAGATCCCATCTCCTAGGGCCGACGCACCCCCCTAGGGGGCCTATATAAAGGGGGGGAGGGAGGGCAGCCGCACCTCAAGCCTTGGCGCCTCCCTCTCCCGTGCTACACCTCTCCCTCTCGCAGAAGCTCGGCGAGGCCCTGCTACGATCACTGCTGCATCCACCACCACGCCGTCGTGCTGCTGAATCTTCATCAACCTCTCCTTCCCCCTTGCTGGATCAAGAAGGAGGAGACGTCATCCGCTCCGTATGTGTGTTGAACGCGGAGGTGCCGTCCGTTCGGCACTTGGTCATCGGTGATTTGGATCACGGCGAGTACGACTCCATCATCCCCGTTCTCTTGAACGCTTCCGCTCGCGATCTACAAGGGTATGCAGACGCACTCTCCTCTCGTTGCTAGTTGACTCCATAGATTGATCTTGGTGAAACGTAGGAATTTTTTTTGTTTTCTGCTACAATCCCCAACACCGACATGACGGCGCTCTGGAACACGACGTTCGCCTGGGCCGGGCCGGCGCCGACGCTCATCGACCTCACGGACCCTGAGGACGACGACAACGACGCCTAGGGCAGCGCGCCACCTCGTAATTTAGGCTGTTTTTTTTAAATGCAAATATGCACGCGTGGACTCTCGCCGGCCTTCATGGCCGACTATAAAGGTACATTACAGGTATCTCCGAAAGTGTCTGTTGGGTTGGCACGAACCGAGACTGGGATTTGTCACTCCGTATGACGGAGAGGTATCTCTGGGCCCACTCGGTAATGCATCATCATAATGAGCTCAATGTGATCAAGTGGTTGATCACGGGATCATGCATTACGGTACGAGTAAAGTGACTTGCCGGTAACGAGACTGAATAAGGTATTGGGATACCGACGATCGAGTCTCGGGCAAGTAACGTACCGATTGACAAAGGGAATTGAGTACGGGATTGATTAGGTCCTCGACATCGTGGTTCATCCGATGAGATCATCGAGGAGCATGTGGGAGCCAACATGGGTATCCAGATCCCGTTGTTGGTTATTGACCAGAGAGTCATCTCGGTCATGTCTGCTTGTCTCCCGAACCCGTAGGGTCTACACACTTAAGGTTCGGTGACGCTAGGGTTGTATAGATATGAGTATGCAGTAATCCGAAAGTTGTTCGAAGTCCCGGATGAGATCCTGGACGTCACGAGGAGTTCCGGAATTGTCCGGAGGTGAAGAATTATATATAGGAAGTGTAGTTTCGGCCATCGAGAAAGTTTCGGGGTCACCGGTATTGTACCGGGACCACCGGATGAGTCCCGGGAGTCCATCGGGTGGGGCCACCCATCCCGGAGGGCCCCATGGGCTGAAGTGGGGAGGGGAACCAGCCCATAGTGGGCTGGTGCGCCCCCCTTGGGCTCCCCATGCGCCTAGGGTTGGGAACCCTAGGGGAGGGGGCGCCTCCACTTGCCTTGGGGGTACTCCACCCCTTGGCCGCCGCCCCCTAGGAGATCCCATCTCCTAGGGCCGACGCACCCCCCTAGGGGGCCTAAAAAAAGGGGGGGAGGGAGGGCAGCCGCACCTCAAGCCTTGGCGCCTCCCTCTCCCGTGCTACACCTCTCCCTCTCGCAGAAGCTCGGCGAAGCCCTGCTGCGATCACTGCTGCATCCACCACCACGCCATCGTGCTGCTGGATCTTCATCAACCTCTCCTTCCCCCTTGCTGGATCAAGAAGGAGGAGACGTCATCCGCTCCGTATGTGTGTTGAACGCGGAGGTGCCGTCCGTTCGGCACTTGGTCATCGGTGATTTGGATCACGGCGAGTACGACTCCATCATCCCCGTTCTCTTGAACGCTTCCGCTCGCGATCTACAAGGGTATGCAGACGCACTCTCCTCTCGTGGCTAGTTGACTCCATAGATTGATCTTGGTGAAACGTAGGAATTTTTTTTGTTTTCTGCTACGATCCCCAACACCGACATGACGGCGCTCTGGAACACGGCGTTCGCCTGGGCCGGGCCGGCGCCGACGCTCATCGACCTCACGGACCCCGAGGACGACGACGACGACGCCTAGGGCAGCGCACCACCTCGTAATTTAGGCTGTTTTTTTAAAATGCAAATATGGACGCGTGGACTCTCGCCGGCCTTCGTGGCCGGCTTTAATGTTTATTTAATGTTGTTTTTCTTTTTTTTAATATGCGTGCATTCATTTTTTTTGGCGGCGTCAAAATGGGTCTCAGGCCAGCGTTGGGCGCACGCGCCGACCCAAATGCGGAAGCGGGCATCCGTGTCCGTCTGGCCGACCCAAACGGACAAAAAGCGGACGAAATCGCCGTCCATTTGGGTTGCTCTAAATAAGAAAGAAGGGTGTCCATTAGCAAAAAAAAGTAAAAAAGGAAGAAAAGGAATATTCTTCCTGAGCAGGGAATATCCCTCTGAATCAAAGTGGAGCGTGACCGCGCGAGACATATGTCTTTTCCACAAACACCCCTACGTTTTCTTGGCTTTACAGGTTATAATAGCATCTTCCAGAACCCAAATTGCGGTCCAGCGGAAAGAAAACGATGCCAAAAACATGACCACACCGCACTCAAGAGAGTGAGTCATAATTCGTCCATAGATTAGTGTAGAGCAGTACGGATGCAGTACTACTATCCTACCCGATCCCCATCCGAACTCAAGGCACAACAGCTGCGTCATCTCTCTTCTTTCCATTTCTTTTCTGCCGTCGAAAAGAAAACCAAAACCATGGGCAGGCGGGCGGGCGGCCGTCCCGTGGACATTTTGGTCATCTTCCTTTCCTTCATTGGTCTCAGGTGTTACCTCCACCTCGGCCGAGGGCAGGCGCTACTCCGACAGGTGCTACCTATCCACATCTGGACTGAACTTCAGTGCCGTAACTGCACCTGCAGTTGGGCCAATGACATGTGGGCCTAACAGACGGCTGGCCCACATGCCATTGACCCAACTGCAGGTGCAGTTACGGCACCCAAGCAGCGTCCTCCACATCTCCATCTTTCTCCATCCTCCCTCTCCCCCCGCTCCACACCCATCTCCCCACCTTCCTCCGTACCTTCCCCAGCCCCCAGCCACCACCGGTCGTCGCCTCTCCCCTCCCCCGCCGCCCGGATCAGGAACGATCGCACCGTGCGGCCGCCTCCCGCCCCGCGCGCGGATCATCCTACCATGCTGAGGCGCTGCGCCCCATACCGACCCCGCAGGGCCGCCGCCGCCTCACCGCGCCTCCCGATCCCCGGCGGCCACCCCTACCTCGCCGTCTTCTCCTTCCTCTTCATCCCGACCTAAGCTCCACGCGTTCCGACAGGCCGGCCCTCGCCTGGCGTCCCTCTCGGCGCCGAGCTGCCTGCCTGCCTGGTGGAATCGTCAGCCGCTCGAGTCGACGGGGCCGATCGACCCCGCGATGAGCGAGGAGGAGGCGCAGAGGTACGGCGGCGGGACCGGCGGCGGTGGCGTCGGGGCGCTGTCCGTGGATCTGCTGGGCCAGGTTCTCGACCGCGTGCTGGAGCGGCGGGACCGCAAGGCTTGCCGCCTCGTCAGCCGCGCCTTCGCGCGCGCCGAGGCCGCGCACCGCCGGGCTCTGCGGGTGCTCCGCCGGGAGCCGCTCCCTCGCCTGCTCCGCGCCTTCCCTGCGCTCGAGCGGCTCGATCTCTCGGCCTGCGCCTCGCTCGACGACGCGTCTCTTGCAGCCGCTTTGGCCGGCGCGGACCTCGGCACCGTCCGACAGGTCTGCCTGGCGCGGGCCAGCGGAGTGGGGTGGCGCGGGCTGGAAGCCCTGGTGGCCGCCTGCCCCAGGCTCGAGGCAGTCGACCTGTCGCACTGCGTCGGTGCTGGGGATAGGGAGGCTGCCGCGCTGGCCGCGGCCTCCGGGCTGAGGGAGCTGAATCTGGAAAAGTGCCTGGGCGTCACTGACATGGGACTCGCCAAGGTAGCCGTGGGGTGCCCCAGACTGGAGAATCTGAGCTTCAAGTGGTGCCGTGAAATCTCTGACATCGGTGTCGATCTGCTTGTGAAGAAGTGCCGCGAGCTCCGCAGCCTTGACATCTCCTACCTAAAGGTTATATACTTCCACATGAGCTGTTGGACTCCCCGCTTATGCAGTGGAAACGTCTAGGTTCGTCCGTTCGGCTTAGGACTAGAACCCTTGATAAACAGGAGAAACAATATGGCGACGAATACATAGAGTGTGACTTTGATGTTTATTGATTGCTTTTAGACCCAGAAAATGTCAAAGAGATTCGGGGTATTGGACCATTGGACTTATTGGGTGGTTCATCCAGTTTAGAGATTGATGCATTTGTTAGGTGTCTTTTAGGGTAGTATGGGTCAACCTATGCAGACACCTTTGGAAGAATGCAGCTGGAATAGGAAACGTTCTTACATATCTGTTCTGGTAGCTAGTATATAGGCTTTTAGAAAAACTCGTGACCTCTTGGATCACACTTTAGTTACATCTTCCTTCCCAAGAAAAGTTCAAATTTGGTGCCAGATGGCAAAAGTACATTTGAAAAAATTGTACCATGTGATAGGTACTGGTATGTATTGTAGGAGTTAGAGGTGGCAAAGATGGATTTTGACCTGGACTAGTTCTTGGTCCTTTTGACTAGGAAATTATGATGCGTTGGTTGAAGTTTACCTCCGTATATGTTGAATCTCAATCTGTTGCTGTGTAGATTAGACTTGACTCATTTTATGGAGTGCACTCATTATATCTTGGTGCAATTTATAATTGTATTTTGGTCAACAACAACAAAGCCATTTGTCCCAAGCAATTTGGGGTAGGCTAGAGATGAAACCAAACAGAAAACCATGAGAACCCAAAAGAGAAGAGAGAAAGTAAAAGTAAACAAAAGAAATCAAGGTTCTGGTACATGGATTACTGATTTCCATCATTCCATGCAGTCCTGTCAAGAACCAAATCCCTGGGTACATCCCAGTCCTTCAAGCCTCTTTTTACCGCCTCCTCCCATATCAACTTTGGTCGCCCCTATCCCTCCTAGTATTTTCGATACTAAGAATTGTATGTTGATCACTTAAGAGAAATTGTATTTTGGGTACTTCTTCTGTCATGGAACTGAAAGGAACTGCATGTGTCGTGTCATTGCCATCAGGCCTGATTGCCATGTTGTTCAGTATTACTCCTTCCTTATCAAAATATAAGACATTTTTTGACACTATAAAAAAATCTAGTATACTACCCTTTCCAGCCGACACTTTTGGCATGCTGCTGCTGGAAAGGAGTGAGTTTGGGTAAAACAGAATCTAGGTAATTGAGTGGGGGAGACTAGGCAGAACCACAGGATAGACTCTAATCCCAAATATGCCTTTGGTCTTCATCTCTTGCAGTTTGTAAGAAATTGCACCATTAAATGGTTTGTCATATTATTGGTGACTTTGATGCATCTTAGGGAATGCTATTGGAATGAGTAGACATGGCTGCATTCATTTGGCATATGGTGTATGTTTTGGAATCCATGTTAACAAGTTTAATGCACGCCCAACGAAAGTCTTAAATCGACGAGGAATGTTTTTGCCAACATAATTTTACTTCGACACATGGCACCATTGTAACGAAAGGAGGTCTCCCTTTTAGTGGAAATTGAGAAGTCCTCATGCTTACAGAAAACATACTGATTTCTTGCTCTGTGATAAAAAACTATATAATAATAATATACTACTGAAAGGAAGTAACATTTGTTAATCAATTAACGGTGCAATTTCTTACAAACCATTTAATAATATGCAACAAAGTATTAATGTGAGGAGTATAATCTAGTATTTTGTCAGCATTTGGTTAGTTCTGAATTTCATCTACTACTGAAAGGAAGTAGCAGCAGTTTAAACCTGAAAGTGTATATTTGTTTACTGATGTTGGAAATTATCTCGATAATGGATTGAACATACTCATGAGCAAATTGCTTTCTACTCAAGTTATTAGTTTGGTTCCATCTAAAATTTTGGAAATCACTTCTTTTTGTGAACTGTACATATGATTTACTTAATTTTCCTTTTCTGTTGCAGGTGAGCAATGAGTCCCTCAGATCAATATCGACACTTGAGAAGCTTGAGGAGTTGGCCATGGTTGCTTGCTCATGTATAGACGATGAAGGCCTGGAATTGCTTAGCAGAGGAAGTAATTCATTGCAGGTATATGGATAGTATTGTAGTCTCATGTAGGAATACTCTTGCATATTATCATGTCTTCCATCACCTGAAATCATATGGCTTATTCTTTCGTCAAACATAGTATATAGATAATGATTTTGTCTCATGCCCATTATCATGTCTTTGATCATCCGAAATTATTGCTTACTCTCTCGCCACACTTTAAACTGGATAGGTCTAGTTTACCTGCAATTTTTAGTGTCCGATTATTCTTTTACATCTTACCAAGCATCGATCCATTCTAAATATCGTCTTCCATTGCAGAGTGTTGATGTGTCAAGATGTGATCATGTGACTTCCCAGGGGTTAGCTTCACTGATAGATGGTCACAGTTTTCTCCAGAAGCTATATGCCGCAGATAGTTTGCATGTGAGTTGGTATTCCTAATTTTAGCGTCTCTTTGATTCAAAGGATCTTTATAGGATTTTTGAAGGATTGGAATCCTTAGGAATTTTTCCTACGTTGATCGTTTGATTCGTAGGATTGAATCTTGTAGGATTTTTTCCTAAGGATTTATTTGTACTGCATTTCACAGGAATTCTAACATCCACTCCAACCTCTTGGAAGAAATCCTTTGCTTTCCCCATGCCACAATCAAACAAACTCAAATCCTATAGGGATCCAATGGACATGCCATTTCAATCCTACGTTTTTCCTATTCCTGTGTTTTTGCAATCCTACGAATCAAAGAGGCCCTTACTTGCTTTGCTGCACACATTGGCTGTACTTTTTGATAAAATGATGGCATGTCTTTGGGGGAAGTCTTGGCCCCCATGATGAATGAATGAATTAATAATCTAAGGGGATACATGACAAATACATAATTGCTGATGATTATTGACCTTCTACTTGAATTTTGTAGGAGATTGGACAGGATTTTCTATCCAAGTTAGTAACACTGAAGGCAACCTTGACCGTGTTGAGACTTGACGGCTTTGAAGTGTCATCCTCTCTTCTTTCAGCGATTGGTGAAGGTTGTACCAACTTGGTTGAGATTGGACTAAGCAAATGCAACGGTGTTACAGATGAAGGCATCTCTTCGCTTGTAGCTTGCTGTAGCTACCTAAGGACAATTGATCTCACATGCTGCAATCTAGTCACAAACAATTCCCTTGATTCAATAGCTGACAACTGTAAGATGCTTGAATGCCTCCGGTTGGAGTCCTGCTCTTCAATAAACGAGAAAGGACTAGAGAGAATTGCGAGCTGTTGCCCCAATCTAAAGGAGATAGATCTCACTGATTGTGGAGTGAATGACGAAGGTTTGTGATACTGCATACTGCATCTTTTTTCATCCAAGCATGTCCATGATTTGAGCATTGTCATATGAAGTTAATTCTCTTGCAGCGTTGCATCATTTGGCGAAGTGCTCTGAACTGCTGATATTGAAATTAGGCCTGAGCTCAAGTATTTCGGACAAAGGCCTTGGTTTTATTAGTTCAAAGTGTGGAAAGCTCGTTGAACTTGACCTCTATCGGTAATTTGATCTCCTTGTTTGTTCTTTATAGGCTCCCAGCCATCTTCCTTGCACAATAATAACTTGCATATTATGTTTCTATCCTAAAGCTGCAGTTCTATCACCGATGATGGGCTGGCAGCCTTAGCCAACGGCTGCAAGAAAATTAAGCTGCTGAACCTTTGTTACTGCAACAAGATAACTGATAGTGGTTTGAGCCACCTGGGTGCTCTGGAGGAGCTCACAAACCTTGAACTGAGATGCCTGGTCCGCATTACAGGCATCGGAATTTCTTCGGTTGTCATTGGCTGTAAGAGCCTGGTAGAACTTGACTTGAAGCGCTGCTATTCTGTCGATGATTCTGGCCTATGGGCTCTTGCCCGATATGCTCTAAACCTTAGACAGGTAAATGGTATGCAGAATTTAGCTTCTTCCTGTACAAGTTCTGACGAGGCAGGAACCTTATTAGATTGTCCATATTCTGCAGCTTACCATATCATACTGCCAAGTTACTGGCCTAGGCTTGTGCCACCTGCTTAGCTCCCTGAGGTGCCTCCAGGACGTGAAGATGGTGCACCTCTCGTGGGTTTCCATAGAAGGGTTCGAGATGGCTCTGAGAGCCGCTTGTGGGAGGCTGAAGAAGCTGAAGATACTCAGCGGTTTGAAGACCGTGCTATCCCCTGATCTGCTCCAGCTGCTGCAAGCCTGCGGCTGCCGCATCAGATGGGTCAACAAGCCTCTTGTCTACAAGGATGCCATCTGATCTGAGCTGTACATATTCTTCACCCAAGTTTGTCATGGCTGCCTAGCCATGTTAGAAAATCCACAATAACTGCATGCCTTGTCAATGCCATCCCCAACGTGTGGTCAAGATTATGTTTGTGTTTGAACACCATCTCGGCGTTCAGTGATGGTGAGTAAACATGGCATCTGCTGTCAAATACAGTGTATGGTATGTACAGTGAAGCCCTTTTTTTGCGCAGCAGAGTTGTGCAGGTGGAGTTCTCTATTTGATATGAACCTGAAAAGATGCTGTAAAAGAAGGAACCTGAAGTAGTTGATTTTGTATATTGTACCTCTGTTGCGTACTACTCCCTCCGTTCCTAAATATTTGTCTTTCTAGAGGTTTCAAATGGTGACTACATACGGAGCAAAATGAGTGAATCTACACTCTAAAATATGTCTATATACATCCGTATGTGGTGACCATTTAAAATCTCTAGAAAGACAAATATTTAGGAACGGAGGGAGTAGCTTTCTACGCGTGAGCAAAAGAATAAGTTGTCAAATGTGAAGCATAATTTGACCGATTTTCCAATCGTCTATTCTGATGGTTTCAGAAAAGATATGATCCTTCATCACAAACAGGATCCACATAGAGAGCTGACAAAATTCAACCATCTTCAAAGTCGTGGTTTTCTGCACATAGGTACACCTCATTCGCATCAAATCTTGTTAACAGTAAAACATGAGAGAATAACAAAGAAATAAGTATATAATACTATGAGAGGCTTCTTGGAATCATCATGGCCTCACAGAAGATAATTTTGGAGGACTGAAAGTTTCAGTTCAGGCATGATCAGAGACAAAGAGAAATTTCTGTACATTAGGCAGAAGATAATTTTGGAGGTCTGGAAGTTTCAGTTCAGGCATGATCAGAGACACAAAGAGAAATTTCTGCACATAGGTACATCCTGAGCTCAGTTCAGGCAAGGCTAGCTACAAAGCAGCACACTGCTAACACATTTCAAGTCTTTCGGATTCCCCTGGCCAGCAAGTTACGTCAGCATCAACTAAAGGCAACATGTTACCAGATGACGATGAAAATGAATACCCCAACAATAGTTATGAAATCCCAAACCAAATGTTTTTATTTAGCAGTGTTGAAATGAGTTCACAGCAAGCACACTCATAAATATTAGTACATATATAGCTGAAACAAATCATGAGTTAATAAGTTCCTGAAATAAATAGGGTATAAGAGGCCAAAAAGCTTGTGTACATTACGGAAGCTAGGCGTGACAACTGGATCCCAAGACGGAGGCAACTCGTCAACCCCAACAAGAATCTAAGCGGTGGGTCTCTATCAAAATAAGAACATACCAATGGCATGTAAGATGACACATACATTTATCATACTAAAAACAAACATCCAACACTCATGGAGAATTAACTAAAAGTTACATCTTACTGGGGAAAAAGTTAGCTCTTCGATCGACGTGAAGAGGCTAATGGTTGCAAGTTGTGGAGAAGGCTGATGGCTACGAGGTGTTGAATTAACCGAGTAAGATCATCACACACACATTTACCTTTAGATTTTTGCAGTGGGTATCAATGACTCATGTTCAGATGCAACTAGCAATCACAATCAAATGATAGGCAAAAGAATAGCTTCTAAAGAATATTGTAATACTACTAAGATTGGTTAAAACCAGCAAGAGAAGGGGATATGGAGGACCCAGGCTACAATGATGAGCACAAGCATGTACTCCCTCCGTTTTTTTTAGTCCACATATAAGTTTTGACCAAAGTCAAGCTTTATAGAGTTTAACTAACTTTATATTAAAAAAATATAACATTCACAATATGACATCAATATTATCAGATGCACCATGAAACGTATTTTCATACTATATAGTTTTAGTATTATAGATGTTCATATATTTTTATATAAATTTGATCAAACTTTATGTAGTTTGATTTTGACCAAATCTTATATGCGGAGTAAAAAGAAACGAAGGGAGTACTGATGAGTCAGCTACATCCCCTGCACAACCAGACTAAATTATGTTGAATCAAAACATGCACACGCGTCAGGCAGATAAATACAACTGAACTACCATGGATCAAGAACTCAACCACACACGGATCAGACCACCCACAGATCAAGAACTCAACTACCAGGATTAAATAAACAACAAAAGCACTAGCAACTAAAAACTTTAAAAGGCTTATGGATCGATCCAGTGTAGGGCTCGCCGGGGATCGAACCAAAAGGGAAACAGAAGATGGAACAAGCTAGGTCTAGCTTTGGGGTCGGCCGGACTGCAGGAAGGCATGGGTTCTCCGGCAACGATCCCAGTACTATCCTGAAGTGTGTATGGGTGAAAGATAAATTTTTTTTTGCATGAAAAGACTAAAGCTAGCAGTCAGAAAGCCCAAGATAAGTGTCCATACAATTCACTGCATGTTGATAAAAAAACAATTAAATAGCCACCTAAATTACAACCAATATTTGAAGGCTACTGAAGCTAATAAGTGCCGTGTTCTGCGATTAGAAGAGACAGACAAACAAACTCCACGACAGAGCCAAGTAGGACAAAGGAAGGATGGCCATTTTAGCTACTCCCTCCGTTTCATAATATAAGAACATTTTTGACACTAGCGTAGTGTTGAAAACGTTCTTATATTATGGGACGGAGAGAGTAGATGCTAATTAGAAACCTAGGGCACACTGTAGACTATTTTCTTTTTTTTGTTAAACTTCATCCACAGATTTAGCTAGCAATATACGCGAAAACCTACAACACACTGTATGACACAAAAAAAGTATGATTGAAAACTTCTTTCAAATACGAATCTAACAATTTTTTTTGTGGTGTACACCTTACCTTTCACTAGTCAATTTACCGCCAAAGTTTGTCTTAAAATACCGAGTGATGAGTATATCACTACCACAGTTACACCTACATCCTCTGCTGCATATACTGGACCAATTACTAGAGCTCGTGCACGCCAATAAAATTATCAGGTACTTTTGTTAATGATTCTAATATTCATGAGAATATGATGCTACCTAAATTGGATGCATTTGTTTTGCTTACAAATGAAGGTCCCAACATGGACAAGAGCAATGAACATTGGAGCATGATCAAGCATGGAGAGAATGGTGTGCGCAAGGGGAACAAGAACAGAGTTTCTAGTGGAGTTTTCACACTTTGGAGCCACCATGATGACATACAAGGACATGAATGAAATATTCAAGATGGCCTTTCATAAATTTTGTCCATAGCTTAATATAGGTGCCGCGCCACCTTATTTTTAAGCCAGGCCCATGTATTTTGAAATACACTTTATAGGCTGTTTCTAGAGTCCGTACTAATAGGAAAAATGATTTAGGACAGAATTTAGTCCCACCTTGCCAAGGGTGGACGAATTCCCCCCCGTCTCCCTATAAATAGAACCCTTAGGGCGTCATTTCAGATTTGGGTTTTAATTAGTTAAAAGTTAGCCATTGCTGTAACTTCGTGTACTTTATTTGTGTTCAACGACCAGGCCAAGACCGCTTTTGGAACCCCACTTTTTCAATACTTCATCCATATTCGCAATATTCATATTGCTTTATCACATTCTTGTTTGTTCTTCGATTGCTTGCAGGAATAGACCGTCGTGGTTAGGTTGATCGTGGTCAATAACCTCTCGGAGTTGATTTAGAGATTGCTAAGACGCAACGTCGTTGTACGTGCTAAGACGGATCGTCAAAGTCGTCTTCACCAAATCGATAGTGAAAGTGCTAGTGATCGACTAGAGGGGGGTGAATAGGCGATTTTTATGAAAGTCTTCAAAACATGAAAGTTTCAAAGACAAACGATAGAAATAAACCTATTACCATGCAGCGGAAGGTAGACTACACTAGGCAAGCCATAGTCAAGTATTCAATGAAGTGAAAGCACAAAGACTAATAGCAGCTAGGCAGTATGGATCAGGATGGAACATAGTATGAAGCCAATCAGAACAAGAAGTCACACAGTAAAGACAAAAAGATAATGCAAACAGGCAATGACTTCACAAGGACCAACTGTAATAAAGAGATAGGAAAGATAGAACCAGTTGCTCGTTGAAGACAATGATTTGTTGGACCAGTTCCAGTTGCTGTGACAACTGTACGTCTGGTTAGGGAGGCTGAGATTTAACTCAGAAGACCGTGTCTTCACCTTATTCCCCTTGAGCTAAGGACACCCAGTCCTCGCCCAATCACTCTGGTAAGTCTTCAAGGTAGACTTCCAAACCTTCACAGACTTCGTTCACCAGCGATCCGCAATGACTTTTGGATGCTCAGAACGCGACGCCTAACCGGCTGGAGGATTCACAGTCCTCAAGTGTAATAAGTCTTCAGATCACACAGACAAGAAGACTTCAGTGATGCCTAACACTCTTTGGCTCTGGGTGTTTAGGGCTTTGTCCTCGCAAGGATTTCTCTCTCAAAGGCTTCGAGGTGGGTTGCTCTCAAACGACAAAAGCCGTGCACTAACTTTGAGCAGCCAACCAATTTATGGTGTAAGGGATGGGCTATTTATAGCCACTAGGCAACCCAACCTGATTTGTCCGAAATAACCCTGGGTCACTGAGGAACTGACACGTGTTCCAACGGTCAGATTTCAAACACACACAACAAATTTACTTGGGCTACAAGCAAAGCTGACTTATCCAGCTTTGGATAAGATCTGCTCTCATTGTCTTCACTCGAAGACATAGGATTTTGGTTAAGCATCACTTCAGTCATTCCGACTGGTTCACTTGGACCCCACTTAACAGTACGGTGGTTCCTATGACTCAACAAAGAAGAAAAGGAAACAACGAAACAACTTAGTCTTCGCGCTCCATAGTCTTCACTCAATGTCTTCTTTTGTCATAGTCTTCAATGTGAATATATTCACATACCACCTTTGTCTTTGATGTCTTCATACATTTTTAGGGGTCATCTCTAGTTGGAAAACCGAATCAATGAGGGACTACTACCTGTGTTATCCTGCAATTCTCACAAACACATTAGTTCCTCAACCAGGTTTGTCGTCAATACTCCAAAACCAACTAGGGGTGGCACTAGATGCACTTACAATCTTCCCCTTTTGGTGATTGATGACAAACTGGTTGAAGTTTTCGACGGGGATAAAAGTATGTGAAATTGTAAAGGATTTAAGTATTGTCTTCGTAAGTAGCAGGAAGGCTCCCCCTGAAGATGTGCATATAAGTATTTTGCTTTTGAATGCAAATGCACATGGCAGGTTGTACTTGCAGAGCTTCTCTTCTACTTATGAAGACAATTCATCATGCATGAAATGATATATCGAAGATAATGACATGCATAATGAAGAATGGACGTCTGCAAAATGACTTCGTGCGGAATTTATCGTCGCACATGCGGAATTTATCATCGCATCACATAGTGTCGAAAGGGTAGCAGACGACCATCAAGTTTAAGTGTTACAACTCAAAAATGAACCAAATGTATCAAAAGCGAGAGTTGTAAGCACTTGGCAAAAGTATAGCAACCACCCATATGGACCCGCTTGAAGACTATCAACTCATATGCTTCTCCCCCTTTTGTCAGTAAGGACCAAAAAGGTTTGAAGACATAGAGCTTCTACTCGTTCCCATGAGGAGTAGGCGAAGCAGCAGGGTCGTCGTTGAGGTCTGTTGGTGCAGAAGAACTTGGTGTAGTGTCGACACGCGTTGAAGGTGAAGGTGGTGAAGTGGCATCATCTTGATCATCGATGACTCTGGCATTCACCGTTGTAGCTGAGGAAGAATAGTCAGAGTCTTCAAGTGAGGGAGTCCGACGGAAGTGAGCATTCCTTGGAGGAGTGGAGTCAAACTTGAATCTTTCTGTGAAGCCATCATCTTGAAGATCTGCTTCAACAGTGAGCAATGTCAAACTCTTCCAGGACCTCCGACAGGTTTCATGTGTAACAAAGGCATTCTTGGTGGCAAGATTGCGAATGCGATTGACGTCCACCAAGAGGCTTTGCATCTGACGCTTAAGCCAGTCATGATGCTTATCCTGTTTCTGATGTAGAGCGACGAGAAGCTCTCGGTCATTGAGAACACGAGATCGCTTCCGAGGCCTTTGGGCAATGGTGCTTCCAGTGGCTTCAGTTTGGGCGCGAGGGGCACGTGTGTTTCCAGCCAAGGGATAAACATGAGAGACGGCCTGAACTCCTTCAATAGGCTGGGTGAAGCTTTGACGATCAACATTGTGAAGATAAATTGGATCCTTTGCAGGCTCTGGGTAAATGGCTTCAACAGACAGATCAACCTCTGGCAAGAATACGAGATGATTGCGCGCAAACGGCTGATAGTTGAAGGCAGAGTGAAGCTTGATAAGGCGCATTACCCGTGGAGCATAGAACTTCAGACCAAAGATGTCGGAACCAGATGCAGCCAACTGCCCGATGAAGAAGTCTTGAGCATTGAAGCTGATGCCATTGAAGATATAGAAAACCAAAGTCTTCATTGCTCCTTCAAGCTTTGCTGTAGATGAATGTCCTTTGACAGGCCATAGAGTTTTTCTGATGGTATGGTAAATGGTGCGGGGCAGATACTCTAGGTCTTCGATAAAGAATTCCGTTGGGTATTCAGCGTCGCGTGGCAGAGGCTTCATCATGCTCAACATTTGGCTCATGTTAGGCTCTGGCTTCTGGAAAATGATCTCCAAAGCATTCTGGTGTTGTTGACAACCTGGTTCATAATATTCGCCAGGAGTGGGCAGGGCTGTAAGCTCAATGATGTCTTGGGCTTTAGCTTCATGATGGACATTGCCCGTCATCCACTCAAGGATCCAAGTCTTCAGATCCCTGTTGTATCCACGAATGTGGAGGGTAGCATAGAATTGAAGCAGAAGTTCTTCATTCCAGTGTTTTCATCCCAGTGTTCCTTGGCAGTCACAAAGTTGAGCAGACCCGCATCACGGAAGCAGTCAAGGGCTTCTTCAAGGCATGGCAGTCCAGCAATGGCTTCACAATCAAGACGCATATGTGGGAAGATGCGCCCCTGATTGTACAGGATGCAAGAATAGTAGCTTCGCTGCTGATAACTCCAGAATCGATCTGAGGAGATTCTTGGCCTTGTGTAGGGGTTCTTGTCACTGTCAAAGAATGTGTTGTGTGCCTTGAATCCATTCAGATTAAACAATCCTGGTGACATTGCAGTACCTGGAAATCATGGTAGCCTTGGCTTTGGCTTCTGGACCTGAGGCCTGTGCTCCACATGATAGGCAAATTGAGGTCCGGGAGCAGGCGGAGGAACCAGAATTGGCCAGCGGACTGTAACAAGCTGACCATGATCATATGCTTGCTCGATGGTGTGTGGCCTGGGAGGTGGTACAGGAACAGAGGCATTGGCTTCAAGCTATTTGCATCAAGTGCAGCATTAGCTTCAGGTGCAGCGACATCTGGCACCACATTAGCTTCAGGCGCCACATTAGCTTCAGCCATGACAACGTCATTGGCTTCAGTGTTGGTGGCAGCCTCAGTACTGGTAACCTCCACTTCAGGAGCTGGAGGGTCAGACACGTTCTCCTCGAGAACAACTTCAGGATTGGACGGGGGTGCAACAACTATTTCTTCATCTCTTGGTTCTTCTTCTTGGTCATCGGCTGATGCAGCCGAAATATCTTCAGCCGTTTTGGCTTCAGATGCAGGGATGTTCGCAATAGGAGAGGCTTTAGGAAAGACTTCGCGTGAAACGGATTGACGCTCTTCTTCTTCTGAAACACTTGACAATGTGACCTGTGGCCTTGGTCCTTTGCGAAGCCTGCGAAACGCTGGCGACGCCTATGGAGATGGAGTTGGTTGGGCCTCAAGGTCTTCATTGTCAATCACCGGAGTGGTGACCTGTGGTGGGGGAGTAACTGGTGTTTCTTCATCACGAGGGGATTCTTGAGGGTGATCAGCCCATGAGTCATCCTGAGCAATTGGCGTCAATGGACGACCAATGCTGATGAGTTCGCTGTTCGTGAGAACAGGCGATGATACCAAATTGTGCTCCATCTGAGGAAGGACTTCATCATCTTCAACATTGTCTTGATGACCAATGTCTTCAGCCGCGGTGGGGTCAGCAGTTGGATTTTCTTCAGCTTCAGGAGCCTCTGTGGAAGCAGGCTCATGAACTACCAAACGACGTTCTTGATGTGCAGAGGAAGGACAAGCAACAGAAATTGGCTCGACAACAAGGGGCTCTGTGGAAGCAGCCCGGTCTCTCTTCTTTGTTTTTCTTTTCTTGGTTGGTGGAGCATCATCAGTGGTGGTTTTGGTCTTGCGCTTTCTGGCTTCGGCTTCAGCTGCTCTAGTTTTCTTGAACTCCGAAGCCACTGTGGGGACCTTAGGCTTCGAGCCTGTCTTACTGGCCGGGAAGACAATGCGAGGTTCTTCCTGCCTTGATGCTTCTGATTCGGCCACAGCTGGCTTCTTCTTCTTCTTGGCAGCCATTCTAGGGTCGATGCCTGGTCGCCCCAAAGCCTTGCGCTTTTCAGCTTCATTGTAGCCTTGAACACATTTGGCAGCAAGATTCTTCATGCGCTCACGAGAACATTTTGCTTCTTCTCGTTTCTTGTGGAATGCCTCCTTGAGCTCATGCATCATGACCTTAAAATTTTGAATGTCTTCAACATTGAGCTTGACCATGTGCTTATTGAACTGAGCCTTTTCATAATCAATCTTGTGCTTCAGCTCAACAATCTTCTGTGCAAGAGCCAGCTCAAGAGCAATGGCTCCATGGAAGGAGATGCTGAGGCCAATTGGGAGCTGAAGATCATCAAAACTGAGGTATGGACTGTCAAACCACTCATCAATAAATTTGTACAAGATTTCCACATCAAAGAGGGGAAGATCATTGAAGATTTCCGCCTCTTGCTTGCTCTTTATCAATTGCTCAAGAGCATCATCGCCAAGATCGTCGCCGCTAGACAAATCAATGGCGTCATTCTCATTTCTCAAAACAACAGCAGGGGTCAATGCTTGACCAGTTGGTTGCATGGGCTTTTTCAACTTGTCAGACTTGGAGATGCGAGAGAGATCTTCAGACTGCACACTGGCTTCAGGAGGTGCAGTGGCCAGAGGCTTCGCCCGTGAGACCTTTGGTGCAGAAGAGGGCTTTGAAGCCTTTGGTTTCTTTTGCTTCACAGGCTTTGGTGGTGCAGGCGCTTCGTCAGAATCAGCGTCATCTGCAGGTTGATCCATGTCTGCCCCTTGAACCATTATATGAGTGATGAGACCTTCTAAGTTGTAGAAGGGCCCAACAAGATTGGGTTCAGCTTCGCGTGTGCCGTCAGCATGTGGCGCAGAGGGGCCTGGGTTGAAGTCTAATCTCAAAGACTTCTTGTTTTCCTTGGCCGAGTTCTTTGCAAACTGATAGTTGCGCTTGAAGAGATTATCTTCACGACACCATAATAGAGAGGATGGGTCGGCATTAGCAAGCCGAGGTCCACGAATCATGCAGGGGTAGAAGCCTTGAGTAATAGCTTCGGACTTCGACTTGGGCTGAAGACCTTTCTATATAATATCTCCCCAGGGGCCCTTGATGGCATTCTTTTCAGCATATTGATACGTCTCCAACATATCTATAATTTTTGATTGCTCCATGCTATATTATCTACTGTTTTGGACTATATTGGGCTTTATTTTCCACTTTTATATTATTTTGGGACTAACCTATTAGCCGAGGGCCCAACCCAGAATTGCTGTTTTTTGCCTATTTCAGTGTTTCGGATAAACGGAATATCAAACGGAGTCCAAATGAAATAAAATCTTCGGGAACGTGATTTTTGTTGGGGAACGTAGCAGAATTTTAAAATTTTCTACGCATCACCAAGATCAATCTATGGAGTCATCTAGCAATGAGGGAGAGGAGAGTGCATCTACATACCCTTGTAGATCGCGCGCGGAAGCATTCAAGAGAACAGGGTTGATGGAGTCGTACTCGTCGTGATCCAAATCATCGATGACCTAGCGCCGAACGGACGGCACCTCCGCGTTCAACACACGTACGGTTGGGAAGACGTCTCCTCCAACTTGATCCAGCAAGGGGGAAGGAGAGGTTGATGAAGATCCAGCAGCACGACGGCGTGGTGGTGGAAGCAACGGTTATCTCGGCAGGGCTTCGCCAAGCACAGGGAGAGGAAGGAGTGTCACGGGAGGGAGAGGGAGAGGCCAGGGGCTAGGGTGCGGCTGCCCTCCCTCCCCCCACTATATATAGGGTCCCTAGGGGGGGGGGCGGCCCTAGGAGATCCAATCTCCAAGGGGGGCAGCGGCCAAGGGGGTGGCTTGCCCCCCAAGCCAAATGGGGCGCCCCCACCCCTAGGGTTTCCAACCCTAGGCGCAGGGGGAGGCCCAAAGGGGGCACACCAGCACACTAGGGGCTGGTTCCCCTCCCACTTCAGCCCATGGGGCCCTCCGGGATAGGTGGCCCCACCCGGTGGACCCCCGGGACCCTTTCGGTGGTCCCGGTACAATACCGATTACCCCCGAAACTTTCCCAATGGCCGAAACTTGACTTCATATATATAAATCTTCACCTCCGGACCATTCCGGAACTCCTCGTGACGTCCGGGATCTCACCCGGGACTCCGAACAACTTTCGGGTTACCGTATACTGATATCTCAACAACCCTAGCGTCACCGAACCTTAAGTGTGTAGACCCTACGGGTTCGGGAGACACGCATACATGACCGAGACGACTCTCCGGTCAATAACCAACAGCGGGATCTGGATACCCATGTTGGCTCCCACATGATCCTCGATGATCTCATCGGATGAACCACGATGTCGAGGATTCAATCAATCCGTATACAATTCCCTTTGTCAATCGATACGTTACTTGCCCGAGACTCGATCGTCGGTATCCCAATACCTCGTTCAATCTCGTTACCGGCAAGTCACTTTACTCGTACCGTAATGCATGATCCCGTGATCAACCACTTGGTCACATTGAGCTCATTATGATGATGGATTACCGAGTGGGCCCAGAGATACCTCTCCGTCATACGGAGTGACAAATCCCAGTCTCGATTCATGCCAACCCAACAGACACTTTCGGAGATAACTGTAGTGTACCTTTATAGTCACCCAGTTACGTTGTGACGTTTGGCACACCCAAAGCACTCCTACGGTATCCGGGAGTTGCACAATCTCATGGTCTAAGGAAATGATACTTGCCATTCGGAAAAGCTATAGCAAACGAACTACACGATCTTTGAGCTATGCTTAGGATTGGGTCTTGTCCATCACATCATTCTCCTAATGATGTGATCCCGTTATCAATGACATCCAATGTCCATAGTCAGGAAACCATGACTATCTTTTGATCAACGAGCTAGTCAACTAGAGGCTCACTAGGGACGTGTTGTGGTCTATGTATTCACACATGTATTATGATTTCCGGATAACACAATTATAGCATGAACAATAGACAATTATCATGAACAAAGAAATATAATAATAACCATTTTATTATTGCCTCTAGGGCATATTTTCAACAGTCTCCCACTTGAACTAGAGTCAATAGTCTAGTTACATTGTGATGAATCGAACACCCATGCAGTTCTGGTGTTGATCATGTTTTGCTCTAGGGAGAGGTTTAGTCAACGGATCTGCCACATTCAGGTCCGTATGCACTTTACAAATATCTATGTCTCCATTTTGAACACTTTCACGAATGGAGTTGAAGCGACGCTTGATATGCCTGGTCTTCCTGTGAAACTTGGGCTCCTTGGAAAGGGCAATAACTCCAGTGTTGTCACAGAAGAGAGTCATCAGGCCTGACGCATTGGGTATGACTCCTAGGTCGGTAATGAACTCCTTCACCCAGATTGCCTCTTGTGCTGCCTCCGAGGCTGCCATGTACTCCGCTTCACATGTAGATCCCACCACAATGCTTTGCTTGCAACTGCACCAGCTTACTGCCCCACCATTCAAAATATACACGTATCCGGTTTGTGACTTAGAGTCATCCAGATCTGTGTCGAAGCTAGCATCGACGTAACCCTTTACGACGAGCTCTTCGTCACCTCCATAAACGAGAAACATATCCTTAGTCCTTTTCAGGTACTTCAGGATATTCTTGACCGCTGTCCAGTGTTCCATGCCGGGATTACTTTGGTACCTTCCTACGAAACTTACGGCAAGGTTTACATCAGGTCTGGTACACAGCATAGCATACATGATAGACCCTATGGCCGAGGCATAGGGGACGACACTCATCTTTTCTCTATCTTCTGCCGTGGTCGGGCATTGAGCCGTGCTCAATCTCGTACCTTGCAATACAGGCAAGAACCCCTTCTTTGACTGATCCATATTGAACTTCTTCAATATCTTGTCAAGGTACGTACTCTGTGAAAGACCAATGAGGCGTCTCGATCTATCTCTATAGATATCGATGCCTAATATGTAAGCAGCTTCTCCAAGATCCTTCATTGAAAAACACTTGTTCAAATAGGACTTTATGCTTTCCAAGAATTCTATATCATTTCCGATCAACAGTATGTCATCCACATACAATATGAGAAATGCTACAGAGCTCCCACTCACTTTCTTGTAAATGCAGGCTTCTCCATAAGTCTGCGTAAATCCAAACGCTTTGATCATCTCATCAAAACGAATGTTCCAACTCCGAGATGCTTGCACCAGCCCATAGATCGAGCGTTGGAGCTTGCACACCTTGTCAGCATTCTTAGGATCGACAAAACCTTCCGACTGCATCATATACAATTCTTCCTTAAGGAAACCATTAGGGAATGCCGTTTTGACGTCCATTTGCCATATCTCATAATCATAGAATGCGGCAATTGCTAACATGATTCGGACGGACTTTAGCTTCGCTACGGGTGAGAAAGTCTCATTGTAGTCAACCCCTTGAACTTGTCGATAACCCTTAGCGACAAGCCGAGCTTTATAGATGGTCACGTTACCATCCGCGTCTGTCTTCTTCTTAAAGATCCATTTATTTTCTATGGCTCACCGATCATCGGGCAAGTCAGTCAAAGTCCATACTTCGTTTTCATACATGGATCCTATCTCGGATTTCACGGCTTCCAGCCATTTGTCGGAATCTGGGCCCGCCATCGCTTCTTCATAGTTCGAAGGTTCACCGTGTTGGAAATATGCCCTAGAGGCAATAATAAAAGGATTATTATTATATTTCCTTGTTCATGATAATTGTCTTTTATTCATGCTATAATTGTGTTATCCGGAAATCATAATACATGTGTGAATACACAGGCACCAACATGTCCCTAGTAAGCCTCTAGTTGACTAGCTCGTTGATCAACAGATAGTCATGGTTTCCTGACTATGGACATGGGGATGTCATTGATAACGGGATCACATCATTAGGAGAATGATGTGATGGATAAGACCCAATCCTAAACATAGCACAAGATCGTATAGTTCGTTTGCTAGAGTTTTTCCAATGTCAAGTATCTTTTCCTTGGACCATGAGATCGTGTAACTCCCGGATACTGTAGGAGTGCTCTGGTTATACCAAACGTCACAACGTAACTGGGTGACTATAAAGGTATACTACAGGTATCTCTGAAAGTGTCTGTTGGGTTGACACGGATCAAGATTGGGATTTGTCACTCCGTATGACGGAGAGGTATCTCTGGGCCCACTCGGTAATGCATCATCATAATGAGCTCAAAGTGACCAAGTGTCTGGTCACGGGATCATGCATTACGGTACGAGTAAAGTGACTTGCCGGTAATGAGATTGAACGAGGTATTGGGATACCGACGATCGAATCTCGGGCAAGTAACGTACCGATTGACAAAGGGAATTGTATACGGGGTTGCTTGAATCCTCGACATCGTGGTTCATCCGATGAGATCATGGAGGAGCATGTGGGAGCCAACATGGGTATCCATATCCCGCTGTTGGTTATTCACCGGAGAGCCGTCTCGGTCATGTCTACATGTCTCCCGAACCCGTAGGGTCTACACACTTAAGGTTCGGTGACGCTAGGGTTGTAGAGATATGAATATGCAGTAACCCGAAAGTTGTTTGGAGTCTCGGATGAGATCCTGGACGTCACGAGGAGTTCCGGAATGGTCCGGAGGTGAAGAATTATATATAGGAAGTGCAGTTTCGGCCATCGGGAGAGTTTCGGGGTCACCGGTATTGTACCGGGACCACCGGAAGGGTCCCGGGGGTCCACCGGGTGGGGCCACCCATCCCGGAGGGCCCCATGGGCCAAAGTGGGGAGGGGAACCAGCCCATAGTGGGCTGGTGC
>NC_041388.1:130935555-130965005 GCF_002162155.2 Triticum dicoccoides | reverse complement strand
GCCCCACCTTGCCTTGGGGGCTACTCCACCCTTGGCCGCCGCCCCCCTAGGGGAGCCTATATAAAGGGGGGGAGGGAGGGGGCAGAGACACCTTGAGTCTTGGCGCCTCCCTCTCCCCTGCTACACCTCTCTCTCTCGCAGTATACGGCGAAGCCCTGCTACTGTGACGCCCTGCATCCACCACCACGCCGTCGTGCTGCTGGATCTTCATCAACCTCTCCTCCCCCCTTGCTGGATCAAGATGGAGGAGACGTCACGCTGACCGTACGTGTGTTGAACACGGAGGTGCCGTCCGTTCGGCGTTAGGATCTCCGGTGATTTGGATCACGTCGAGTACGTCTTCGTCATCCCCGTTCTTTGAACGCTTCCGCGCGTGATCTACAAAGGTATGTAGATGCAATCCAATCACTCGTTGCTAGATGAACTCATAGATGGATCTTGGTGAAACCGTAGGAAATTTTTTGTTTTCTGCAACGTTCCCCAACACACCATTGTCTAACAACATGATTTCCAAGACTGGGTTGCCATACCACTCTGGTGCGGAACGTGTCCTTGTGGACCTACGAAGTTCAGTAGCAACTTGATCTGAAGTTTCATGATCATCATCATTAACTTCCTCTCTAGTCGGCGCAGGCACCTCAGGAACATTTTCTTGAGCTGCGCCACTTACTGATTCAAGAGCTAATACTTCATCAAGTTCTACTTTCCTCCCACTTATTTCTTTCGAGAGAAACTCTTTCTCTAGAAAGGACCCATTCTTGGCAACAAAGATCTTGCCTTCGGATATGAGGTAGAAGGTATACCCAATAGTTTCTTTAGGGTATCCTATGAAGACGCATATTCCGATTTGGGTTCGAGCTTTTCAGGTTGAAGTTTCTTGACATAAGAATCGCATCCCCAAACTTTTAGAAATGACAGCTTAGGTTTCTTCCCAAACCATAATTCATACGGTGTCGTCTCAATGGATTTCGACGGAGCCCTATTTAAAGTGAATGCGGCAGTCTCTAAAGCATAGCCCCAAAATGACAGCGGTAGATCGGTAAGAGACATCATAGATCGCACCATATCCAATAGAGTGCGATTACGACGTTCGGACACACCATTACGCTGAGGTGTTCCAGGCGGCGTGAGTTGTGAAACTATTCCACATTTTCTTAAGTGTGTGCCAAATTCGTGACTCAAGTATTCTCCCCCACGATCTGATCGCAAGAACTTGATTTTCCTGTCACGTTGATTCTCAACCTCACTCTGAAATTCCTTGAACTTTTCAAAGGTCTCAGACTTGTGTTTCATTAAGTAGACATACCCATATCTACTCAAGTCATCAGTGAGGGTGAGAACATAACGATAGCCACCGCGAGCCTCAACACTCATTGGACCGCACACATCATTATGTATGATTTCCAATAAGTTGGTTGCTCGCTCCATTGTTCCTGAGAACGGAGTCTTGGTCATTTTACCCATGAGGCATGGTTCGCACGTGTAAAATGATTCGTAATCAAGAGACTCCAAAAGTCCATCGGCATGGAGCTTCTTCATGCGTTTGACACCTATGTGACCAAGGCGGCAGTGCCACAAGTATATGGGACTATCATTATCAACCTTACATCTTTTGGTATTCACACTATGAATATGTCTAACATTACGCTCGAGATTCATTAAGAATAAACCATTCACCAGCGGAGCGTGACCATAAAACATATCTCTCATATAAATAGAACAACCATTATTCTCGGATTTAAATGAGTAGCCATCTCGAATTAAACGAGATCCTGATACAATGTTCATGCTCAAAGCTGGCACTATATAACAATTATTGAGGTTTAAAACTAATCCCGTAGGTAAATGTAGAGGCAGCGTGCCGACAGCGATCACATCGACCTTGGAACCATTCCCGACGCGCATCGTCACCTCGTCCTTCGCTAGTCTCCGCTTATTCAGCAGCTCCTGCTTTGAGTTACAAAAGTGAGCAACCGCACTGGTATCAAATACCCAAGAGCTACTATGAGTACTGGTAAGGTACACATCAATTACATGTATATCACATATACCTTTAGTGTTGCCGGCCTTCTTGTCCGCTAAGAATTTGAGGCAGTTCCGCTTCCAGTGACCACTTCCCTTGCAATAAAAACACTCAGTCTCGGGCTTGGGTCCATTCTTTGGCTTCTTCCCGGCAGCTTGCTTACCGGGCGCGGCAACTCCCTTGCCGTCCTTCTTGAAGTTCTTCTTACCCTTGCCTTTCTTGAAGTTAGTGGATTTATTCACCATCAACACTTGATGTTCCTTTTTGATTTCCACCTCCGCTGATTTCAGCATTGAATATACCTCAGGAATGGTCTTTTCCATCCCCTGCATATTGAAGTTCATCACAAAGCTCTTGTTGCTCGGTGGAAGCGACTGAAGGATTCTGTCAATGACCGTGTCATCCGGGAGATTAACTCCCAGCTGAGTCAAGCGGTTATGCAACCCATACATTTTGAGTATGTGCTCACTGACAGAACTATTTTCCTCCATCTTACAGCTGAAGAACTTGTCGGAGACTTCATATCTCTCGACCCGGGCATGAGCTTGGAAAATCATTTTCAGCTCTTCGAACATCTCATATGCTCCGTGTCTCTCAAAACGCTTTTGGAGCCCCGGTTCTAAGCTGTAAAGCATGCCGCACTGAACGAGGGAGTAATCATCAGCACGTGACTGCCAAGCATTCATAACATCTTGGTTCTCTGGGATGGGTGCGTCACCTAGCGGTTCTTCTAGGACATAATCTTTCTTGGCACCTATGAGGATAATCCTCAGGTTCCGGACCCAGTCCGTATAGTTGCTGCCATCGTCTTTCAGCTTGGTTTTCTCTAGGAACGCGTTGAAGTTGAGGGCAACATTAGCGTGGGCCATTTGATCTACAAGACATAGTGTAAAGATTTTAGACTAAGTTCATGATAATTAAGTTCATCTAATCAAATTATTCAATGAACTCCCACTCAGATAGACATCCCTCTAGTCATCTAAGTGAAACATGATCTGAGTCAACTAGGCCGTGTCCGATCATCACGTGAGACGGACTAGTCAACATCGGTGAACATCTTCATGTTGATCGTATCTTCTATACGACTCATGCTCGACCTTTCGGTCTTCTGTGTTCCGAGGCCATGTCTGTACATGCTAGGCTCGTCAAGTCAACCTAAGTGTATTGCGTGTGTAAATCTGGCTTACACCCGTTGTATTCGAACGTTAGAATCTATCACACCCGATCATCATGTGGTGCTTCGAAACAATGAACCTTCGCAACGGTGCACAGTTAGGGGGAACACTTTCTTGAAATTATTACGAGGGATCATCTTATTTAAGCTACCGTCGTTCTAAGCAAATAAGATGTAAAACATGATAAACATCACATGCAATCAAATAGTGACATGATATGGCCAATATCATTTGCTCCTTTTGATCTCCATCTTCGGGGCTTCATGATCATTGTTGTCACCGGCATGACACCATGATCTCCATCATCGTGTCTTCTTGAAGTTGTCTCGTCATCTATTACTTCTACTACTATGGCTAACGCTTTAGCAATAAAGTAAAGTAATTACATGACGTTTATGTTGACACGCAAGTCATAAATAAATAAAGACAACTCCTATGGCTCCTACCGGTTGTCATACTCATCGAAATGCAAGTCGTGATTCCTATTACAAGAACATGATCAATCTCATACATCACATATATCATTCATCACATCCTTTTGGCCATATCACATTACATAGCACATGCTGCAAAAACAAGTTAGACGTCCTCTAATTGTTGTTGCAAGTTTTTACGTGGCTGCTATAGGTTTCTAGCAAGAACGTTTCTTACCTACGCCAAAACCACAACGTGATATGCCAATTTCTATTTACCCTTCATAAGGACCCTTTTCATCGAATCCGATCCGACTAAAGTGGGGGAGACAAACACCTGCCAGCCACCTTATGCAACTAGTGCATGCCAATCGGTGGAACTAGTCTCACGTAAGCGTACGTGTAAGGTTGGTCCGGGCCGCTTCATCCCACGATGCCGCCGAATCAAGATAAGACTAGTAACGGCAAGCAAATTGACAATATCCACACCCACAACTGCTTTGTGTTGTACTCGTGCATAGAAACTATGCATAGACCTAGCTCATGATGCCACTGTTGGGGAACGTAGCAGAATTTTAAAATTTTCTACGCATCACCAAGATCAATCTATGGAGTCATCTAGCAACGAGGGAGAGGGGAGTGCATCTACATACCCTTGTAGATCGTGCGCGGAAGCGTTCCAGAGAACGGGGTTGATGGAGTCGTACTCGTCGTGATCCAAATCACCGATGACCTAGCGCCGAACGGACGGCACCTCCGCGTTCAACACACGTACGGTTGGGAAGACGTCTCCTCCAACTTGATCCAGCAAGGGGGAAGGAGAGGTTGATGAAGATCCATCAGCATGACGACGTGGTGGTGGAAGCAACGGTGACCTCGGCAGGGCTTCGCCAAGCATAGGGAGAGGGAGGAGTGTCACGGGAGGGAGAGGGAGAGGCCAGGGGCTAGGGTGCGGCTTCCCTCCCTCCCCCCACTATATATAGGGTCCCTAGGGGGTGGCGCCGGCCCTAGGAGATCCAATCTCTAAGGGGGGGGGGCGGCCAAGGGGGTGGCTTGCCCCCCAAGCCAAGTGGGGCGCCCCCACCCCTAGGGTTTCCAACCCTAGGCACAGGGGGAGGCCCAAAGGGGGCGCACCAGCCCACTAGGGGCTGGTTCCCCTCCCACTTCAGCCCATGGGGCCCTCCGGGATAGGTGACCCCACGCGGTGGACCCCCGGGACCCTTCCGGTGGTCCCGGTACAATACCGATTACCCCCGAAACTTTCCCGATGGCCAAAACTTGACTTCATATATATATATATATCTTCACCTCCGGACCATTCCAGAACTCCTCGTGACGTCCGGGATCTCATCCGGGACTCCGAACAACTTTCGGGTTACCGTATACTAATATCTCAACAACCCTAGCGTCACCGAACCTTAAGTGTGTAGACCCTACGGGTTCGGGAGACACGCAGACATGACCGAGACGACTCTCCGGTAAATAACCAACAGCGGGATCTGGATACCCATGTTGTCTCCCACATGCTCCTCGATGATCTCATCGGATGAACCACGATGTCGAGGATTCAATCAATCCGTATATAATTCCCTTTGTCAATCGATACCTTACTTGCCCAAGACTCGATCGTCGGTATCCCAATACCTCGTTCAATCTCGTTACCGGCAAGTCACTTTACTCGTACCGTAATGCATGATCCCGTGATCAAGCACTTGGTCACATTGAGCTCATTATGATGATGGATTACCGAGTGGGCCCAGAGATACCTTTCTGTCATACGGAGTGATAAATCCCAGTCTCGATTCGTGCCAACCCAACAGACACTTTTGGAGATACCTGTAGTGTACCTTTATAGTCACCCAGTTACGTTGTGACGTTTGGCACACCCAAAGCACTCATACGGTATCCGGGAGTTGCACAATCTCATGGTCTGAGGAAATGATACTTGACATTCGGAAAAGCTATAGCAAACGAACTACACGATCTTTGAGCTATGCTTAGGATTGGGTCTTGTCCATCACATCATTCTCTTAAGGATGTGATCCCGTTATCAATGACATCCAATGTCCATAGTCAGGAAACCATGACTATCTTTTGATCAACGAGCTAGTCAACTAGAGGCTCACTAGGGACGTGTTGTGGTCTATGTATTCACACATGTATTACTATTTCCGGATAACACAATTATAGCATGAACAATAGACAATTATCATGAACAAAGAAATATAATAATAACCATTTTATTATTGCCTCTAGGGCATATTTCCAACGATTTTCTCACCGAACGTGATCCAGGAGACTTGGACCCTGCTCCAAGGAACAAAAGAGGCGGTCACGAGGGTGGGGGCGCCCCCCATAGGGCGCGCCCCCTGCCTCGTCGGCCCCTCATTGCTCCTCCGGCGTACTTCTTCCTCCTATATATACACACGTACCCCGAAACGATCAGAACAGGAGCCAAAAACCTAATTCCACCGCCGCAACTCTCTGTATCCACGAGATCCCATCTTGAGGCCTGTTCCGGAGCTTCGTCGGAAGAGGGCCGTCATCACGGAGGGCTTCTACATCATCCTAGCCTCTCCGATGAAGTGTGAGTAGTTTACCTCAGACCTTCGGGTCCATAGTTAGTAGCTAGATGGCTTCTTCTCTCTCTTTGAATCTCAATACAAAGTTCTCCCCCTCTCTTGTGGAGATCTATTCGATGTAATCTTCTTTTTGCGGTGTGTTTGTTGAGATCGATGAATTGTGGGTTTATGATCAAGTCTATCTATGAATAATATTTGAATCTTCTCTGAATTCTTTTATGTATGATTGGTTATCTTTGCAAGTCTCTTTGAATTATCCGTTTGGTTTGGCCAACTAGATTGGTAGTTCTTGCCATGGGAGAAGTGCTTAGCTTTGGGTTCGATCTTGCGGTGTCCTTACCCAGTGACAAAAGGGGCAGCAAGGCACGTATTGTATCGTTGCCATCGAGGATAACAAGATGGGGTTTATTTCATATTGCATGAATTTATCTCTCTACATCATGTCATCTTGCTTAAGGCGTTACTCTGTTTTTAACTTAATACTCTAGATGCATGCTGGATAACGGTCAATGAGTGGAGTAATAGTAGTAGATGCAGAATCTTTTCGATCTACTTGTCACGGACGTGATGCCTATATACATGATCATGCCTAGATATTCTCATAACTATGCTCAATTCTGTCAATTGCTCAACAGTAATTTTTTCACCCACCGTAGAATACTTATGCTCTTGAGAGAAGCCACTAGTGAAACCTATGGCCCCCGGGTCTATTCTCATCATATCAATCTCCATTACTTTAATCTTGCTATGCCTTTTACTTTGCCTTTACTTTTTACTTTGCATCATTATACCAAAATACCAAAAATATTATATCTATCAGATCTCACTCTCGTAAGTGACCGTGAAGGGCTTGACAACCCCTAATCGCGTTGGTTGCGAGTAGCTATCGCTTTGTGCAGGTATGAGGGACTTGAGCGTGGGCTCCTACTGGATTGATACCTTGGTTCTCAAAAACTGAGGGAAATACTTACACTACTCTGCTGCATCATCCCGTCCTCTTCGGGGAAAACCAACGCAAGCTCAAGACGTAGCACATATTCATCGGTGACAAATCTGTACTTGAACCATTCCTTTGTCCAATGTCTTCGAATCCATTGGATTCGGTTCTTGCATTCTCCATATGTCTCTTCTAGATCTGACTTGTATAACTCATAGAGATCAGGTGGCAGGTCCTTAGCAGTGTTTTCACGGCGCCGTGTGCCGCCCTTCCTGACTGATTTTTCTGTTGCCATGAAGTTTAGACTGAAGGGCTTCAACACCGTCAAAGTCTTCCGTCTACTGGCTAGACAGGAACTGGCTTCAGGAGAATTTATGTGATGCTGTAAGAACTCTGCAAATGAATGCAGACTATGAGAACCAAGGGATTCTCCCACGGACATGTACCCGTGACAGCATTAGAGATGCGAGGGAAGGGGAAGAGGTCATATGCATTCTTAGAAGATTTTGAAGATAAATCACTTTAGAAGACATTGACCTCATAGTGCGAAGACATTCACTTATATGTAGAGAGTTGGTTCCAGATTTGTACGAATCCACGAATAAGTACAAGTGAGGAATCTAACTACTTTGTGAAGCATAAGTGAACATACTAGGCATGCTATGAGATGCAGAACAGGATAGATCCAACTTTGTAGGAACACAAACCACTTGTGGTTGAAAAGGATGAATCTATTGGATCAAAAAGACTGTAAAAAGAGTTTTTATTTACCACTCGAGGAACTGCTAGACAAAGTAGGAGATGAGGCCGAGCAGTTCGATCTTCCGTGCCCTAACTTGGCGACGGAGGACACCTACGGCGACGGCGGAGAAGACGATGTCCGCGGCCGGCGTGAGGACGGCGTCGGTGAGGTCGCGGCAGCTAAGCGCTTCGTCGCCGGCGTCGTCGAGGGCTGGCGGTGGCGCTAGGGTTTGTGTGAGAGAGAGAAGTGGAAGAAGAGATAATGACTGCGGTGAGGCATGTATTTATAGGGACAGGGACGGCACAACGTTATTACGCAGGTGCCCCTGGCGGTTCACATCTGAAGGACACGTGGCGATCATGCAACACATCGGAGGTTGTTCCACGTTCCCACGTACGCATATATTGTCGGGCGGTCGTTCCCGCTTCTCCGGGTTTCAGGTAAAAAGGATTGAGCATTGAAAACAGATTAATGTTTGTCTCTGTATCTTCTGCTGACAAGGACGCAGAGAAGACATTCGACAGTTTCAATAGAATGCATATGATTTGGATAGATAGATTTGAGACGGGAGCATAGAAAGGTTAGGGTCCGATCACATTCACTTAGTTCAAAAGATTCAACTAGAAGACATAGCTATAAGTGAATGTTGTAGAGGACAGAAACCAAATCAATATATTGAAGATAAACATGAAGCCATGTTAACATTGAAGACAAACCAAATGCGAAGACTTTGCAAATGTAATGCCAACAGAAAGTATTCTAAACAAAAGTTTGGTGGTGGCGTTACCCACCATATAGGAAGTATTAGACCCAGACATGACGAACAATTATCGTGGCGCTCCGAATCAAATTCCGCGTTAATGTATTCACACTTAGAGTGTAAGTCTTCATTAGTTGAAGATATACGTTACTTCGTGTGTTTGCACATCTAAGTCATCAACATGCATAAGTGTTAGGATGTGTGCATGATCACATGACATTCGAGGATTCCAAGATATTTAGCTCACACCGCAACTTGCAAAACCTTTTCTCATCCAAGGGCTTTGTGAAGATATCTGCCAGTTGCTCTTCAGTGTTGACGTGAATGATATCAATGTCTTCCTTCATGACATGATTTCTGAAAAAGTGATGACGGATCTGAATGTGCTTTGTCTTCGAGTGCTGAACTGGGTTGTTGGCGATCTTGATGGCGCTTTCATTGTTGCAGTAGAGTGGCACTTGCTTCAGATGAATGCCATAGTCTTTGAGTGTTTGCTTCATCCATAGAAGCTGAGCGCAGCAAGATCCAGCAGCAATGTATTCAGATTCAGCAGTGGAGAGAGATATACAATTCTGCTTCTTTGAAGACCAACACACAAGTGATCGTCCTAGAAAGTGACATGTGCCTGATGTAGACTTGCGATCCACCTTGTCACCTGCATAATCAACATCCGCGAATCCAACTAGATCAAACTTTGAGCCCTTTGGATACCATAATACTAGTGTTGGGGTGTAAGCTAAATATCGAAGAATTCGCTTCATAGCTAAGTGATGCGATTCCTTTGGTGCCGCTTGGAATCGGGCACACATGCAAACACTAAGCATGATATCTGGCCTAGATGCACATAAATAAAACAAAGAACCAATCATGGAGCGGTATACCTTTTGATCAAACTCTTTACCATTGGCGTCAGAATCCAGATGACTCTTGGTAGGCATTGGCGTCGTATAACCCTTGTAGTCTTGCATTCCAAACTTCTTCAGGCAATCTTTGAGATATTTCTCTTGAGATATGAAGATGCCGTTGTGTTGCTGCCGTATTTGAAGACCAAGGAAGAACTTTAGCTCACCCATCATGGACATCTGATATTGCTCTTGAATCATGTATCCAAACTCATCACTGTATTTCTGGTTAGTGCAGCCGAAGATAATGTCATCCACATATATTTGACACACAAACAGTTCACCATCATATGTCTTCGTGAAGAGAGTGGGATCTAGGGAACCAGGTTTGAAGCCTTTGCTCTTCAGGAAGTCTTTGAGTGTGTCATACCAAGCACGAGGGGCTTGTTTGATGCCATACAGTGACTTGTTGAGCTTGTAAACCATGTCAGGATGTTTTGGATCTTCAAAGCCAGGCGGTTGTGCAACATACACTTCTTCAATCTTGCCATTGAGAAAAGCACTCTTCACGTCCATTTGATACAGAAGGATGTTATGATGATTTGCATAGGCTAGCACTATGTGTATAGCTTCAAGCCTAGCCACAGGAGCAAATGTTTCATCGAAGTCAATTCCTTCAACCTGAGTGTATCCTTGAGCAACGAGACGAGCCTTGTTTCTGATAACTTGACTATGCTCATCTTGCTTGTTGCGATATATCCATTTAGTGCCTATGATATTGTGTTTACGAGGATCAGGACACTTGACCAATTCCCATACATTATTTAGCTCAAACTATTGAAGCTCGTCTTGCCTAGCTTGAATCCATTCAGGTTCCATGAAGGCTTCATCAACTTTCTTGGGTTCAGATATTGAGACGAATGCAAAGTGCCCACAGAAATTTGCTAGTTGTGTTGCCCTTGAGCGAGTGACTGGACCAGGTGCATTGATGCTATCGATTATCTTCTCAATCTGTACTTCATTTGCAACACGAGGATGAACTGGACGAAGATTTTGCTCTTGCTAATCATTGTCATCGTTTGAAGGATTGTCTTCAGGCTGAGCATTGTCTCCTGGTTGATCAGGTGCAGAAATGATAAGTTCCTCTTCAGGCTGTACTTCAGACGGTATGATTTCTCCAGTTCCCATAAGCTTGATGGATTCACTGGGTATAATTTCATCTAGCACATTTGGCAGGTGCTCTCTTTGCGAGTCGTTAGTCTCATCGAACCGCACATCCACAGTTTCAACCACTTTATAGTGAAAGAGGTGGAAGACTCTGTAGGAGTGCGAATCCTTTCCGTAACCAAGCATAAAACCTTCATATGCTTTCGGTGCAAATTTTGAAGTGTGATGTGGATCCTTGATCCAGCACCTGACACCAAATACTCTGAAGTAACTGACGTTTGGCTTCTTACCAGCGAGGAGTTCATAGGATGTTTTCTTCAGAAGCTTGTGAAGATAAACACGGTTGATGACATGGCATGCAGTATCAATAGCTTCAGGCCAGAACTTCCTTGGAGTCTTGTGTTCATCGAGCATCATCCGAGCCATCTCAATGAGTGTTCTGTTCTTGCGTTCCACGATGCCATTCTGCTGCGGCGTGTACGGAGCTGAGAACTCATGAGTGATGCCCAATGTATCAAGATAAGTGTCGAGGCCGGTGTTCTTGAATTCAGTGCCATTGTCACTTTGGATGTGCTTGATCTTGACGCCATAGTTGTTCATGGCTCGATTGACGAAGTGTCTGAAGACATCCTGCACTTCAGTCTTGTAGATGATTATATGCACCCATGCATATCTTGAATAATCATCAACAATGACGAAGCCATAGAGACAAGCAGTAGTAGTAAGGGTTGAGTAGTGAGTAGGGCCGAAGAGGTCCATGTGTAGCAGTTCGAAGGGTTGAGTCGTTGTCATGATTGTCTTCGAGGGATGCTTGGCCCTCGTCATCTTTCCAGCTTCGCAGGCACCGCATAAGTGATCCTTGTTGAACTTGACGCCCTCGATGCCTATGACGTGCTTCTTCTTTGCAAGAGTGTGCAAGTTCCTCATGCCAGCATGCCCTAGCCTCTGATGCCAGAGCCAGCATTCTGAAGCTTTTGCAAGAAGACATACGTCAAGTTGTGGTCCTGCTGAGAAATCTACCATGTACAAATCATCTTTCCGATACCCTTGAAAGACTAGAGACTTGTCAGATTCCATTAGAACTAGGCAACGATATTTTCCAAATATCACAATCACGTTCAAATCGCAAAGCATTTGAGACGGACATTAAGTTGAAACCAAGGGATTCAACAAGTATCACTTTATCCATGTGATGATCCTTTGAGATTGCAACTCTACCTAGACCCAATACCTTGCTTTTACCAGTATCAGCAAATTGAAGGAAATATGCCCTAGAGGCAATAATAAAGTTATTATTTATTTCCTTATATCATGATAAATGTTTATTATTCATGCTAGAATTGTACTAACCGGAAACATAATACTTGTGTGAATACATAGACAAACAAAGTGTCAATAGTATGCCTCTACTTGACTAGCTCGTTAATCGAAGATGGTTATGTTTCCTAACCATAGACATGAGTTGTCATTTGATTAACGGGATCACATCATTAGGAGAATGATGTGATTGACATGACCCATTCCATTAGCTTAGCACCGGATCGTTTAGTATGTTGCTATTGCTTTCTTCATGACTTATACATGTTCCTATGACTATGAGATTATGCAACTCCCGTTTATCGGAGGAACACTTTGTGTGCTACCAAACGTCACAATGTAACTGGGTGATTATAAAGGTGCTCTATAGGTGTCTCCAAAGGTACATGTTGGGTTGGCGTATTTTGAGATTAGGATTTATCACTCCGATTGTCGGAGAGGTATCTCTGGGCCCTCTCGGTAATGCACATCACTTAAGCCTTGCAAGCAATGCAACTAATAAGTTATTTGCAAGATGATGTATTACAGAACGAGTAAAGAGACTTGTCGATAACGAGATTGAACTAGGTATTGAGATACCGACGATCGAATCTCGGGCAAGTAACATACCGATGACAAAGGGAACAAACGTATGTTGTTATGCGGTCTGACCGATAAAGATCTTCGTAGAATATGTAGGAGCCAATATGAGCATCCAGGTTCCGCTATTGGTTATTGACCGGAGACGTGTCTCGGTCATGTCTACATTGTTCGCGAACTCGTAGGGTCCGCATGCTTAACGTTACGATGTCAGTTTCATTATGAGTTTATATATTTTGATGTACCGAAGGTTGTCCGGAGTCCCGGATGTGATCACAGACTTGACGAGGAGTCTCGAAATGGTCGAGAAATAAAGATCGATATATTGGACGACTATATTTGGACACCGGAAAGGTTCCGGGTGAGATTGGGACAATACCGGATCACCGGGAGGTTATCGGGACCCCCGGGAGGTATATGGGCCTTATTGGGCCTTAGTGGAAAGGAGGGGAAAGGAGCAAGGGAGGGGGCGCGCCCCCCAAGCCCAATCCGAATTGGGAAGGGGGCCGTCCCCCCTTTCCTTCCTCCCTCCTTCCTCTTCCTTCCCTCTCCTACTCCTAATAGGAAAAAGGGGAGTCCTACTCCCTGTGGGAGTTGGACTCCCCCCTAGGGCGCGCCACCCTCCTTGGCCGGCCCCCTCCTCCACTCCTTTATATACGGGGGCAGGGGGGCACCCCATAGACACAACAGTTGATCATTGATCTCTTAGCCGTGTGCGGTGCCCCCTCCACCATAGTCCTCGATAATATTGTAGCGGTGCTTAGGCGAAGCCCTGCGACGGTAAAACATCAAGATCGACACCACGCCGTCGTGCTGACGGAACTCATCCCCGACACTTTGCTGGATCAGAGTACGGGGATCGTCATCGAGATGAACGTGTGCTAGAACTCGGAGGTGCCGTAGTTTCGGTGCTTGATCGGTCGGGCCGTGAAGACGTACGACTACATCAACCGCGTTGTGCTAAGGCTTCCGCTTCCGGTCTACGAGGGTACGTAGACAACACTCTCCCCTCTCGTTGCTATGCATCACCATGTTCTTGCGTGTGCGTAGGAATTTTTTTGAAATTACTACGTTCCCCAACAGTGGCATCCGAGCCTAGGTTTTATGCGTTGATGTTATATGCACGAGTAGAACACAAGTGAGTTGTGGGCGATATAAGTCATACTGCTTACCAGCATGTCATACTTTGGTTTGGTGGTATTGTTGGATGAAGCGGCCCGGACCGACATTACGTGTACGCTTACGCGAGACTGGTTCTACCGACGTGCTTTGCACACAGGTGGCTGGCGGGTGTCAGTTTCTCCAACTTTCGTTGAACTGAGTGTGGCGACGCCCGGTCCTTGCGAAGGTTAAAACAACACCAACTTGACAAACTATTGTTGTGGTTTTGATGCATAGGTAAGAACGGTTCTTGCTAAGCCCGTAGCAGCCATGTAAAACTTGCAACAACAAAGTAGAGGACGTCTAACTTGTTTTTGCAGGGCATGTTGTGATGTGATATGGTCAAGACATGATGCTAAATTTTATTGTATGAGATGATCATGTTTTGTAACCGAGTTATCAGCAACTGGCAGGAGCCATATGGTTGTCGCTTTATTGTATGCAATGCAATCGCGCTGTAATGCTTTACTTTATCACTAAGCGGTAGCGATAGTCATGGAAGCATAAGATTGGCGAGACGGCAACGATGCTACGATGGAGATCAAGGTGTCGCACCGGTGATGATGGTGATCATGACGATGCTTCGGAGATGGAGATCACAAGCACAAGATGATGATGGCCATATCATATCACTTATATTGATTGCATGTGATGTTTATCTTTTATGCATCTTGTCTTGCTTTGATTGACGGTAGCATTATAAGATGATCTCTCACTAAATTTCAAGATAAAAGTGTTCTCCCTGAGTATGCACCATTGCCAAAGTTGGTCGTGCCCAGATACCACGTGATGATCGGGTGTGATAAGCTCTACGTCCATCTACAACGGGTGCAAGCCAGTGTTGCACACGCAGAATACTCAGGTTAAACTTGATGAGCCTAGCATATGCAGATATCGCCTCGGAACACTGAGACCGAAAGGTCGAGCGTGAATCATATAGTGATATGATCAACATAGTGATGTTCACCATTGAAAACTACTCCATTTCACGTGATGATCGGTTATGGTTTAGTTGATTTGGATCACGTGATCACTTAGAAGATTAGAGGGATGTCTTTCTAAGTGGGAGTTCTTAAGTAATATGATTAATTGAACTTAAATTTATCATGAACTTAGTACCTGATAGTATCTTGCTTGTTTATGTTTGATTGTAGATAGATGGCCCGTGCTATTGTTCCGTTGAATTTTAATGCGTTCCTTGAGAAAGCAAAGTTGAAAGATGATGGTAGCAATTATACGTACTGGGTCCGTAACTTGAGGATTATCCTCATTGCTGCACAGAAGAATTACATCCTAGAAGCACCGTTGGGTGCCAGGCCTGCTGCTGGAGCAACACCAGATGTTATGAACGTCTGGCAGAGCAAAGCTGATGACTACTCGATAGTTCAGTGTGCCATGCTTTACGGCTTAGAATCGGGACTCCAACGACGTTTTGAACGTCATGGAGCATATGAGATGTTCCAGGAGTTGAAGCTAATATTTCAAGCAAATGCCCGGATTGAGAGATATGAAGTCTCCAATAAGTTCTATAGCTGCAAGATGGAGGAGAACAGTTCTGTCAGTGAGCATATATTCAAAATGTCTTGGTATAATAATCACTTAATTCAACTGGGAGTTAATTTTCCGGATGATTGCGTCATTGACAGAGTTCTCCAATCACTTCCACCTAGCTACAAGAGCTTCATGATGAACTATAATATGCAAGGGATGGATAAGACGATTCCCTAGCTCTTCACAATGCTAAAAGCTGCGGAGGTAGAAATCAAGAAGGAGCATCAAGTGTTGATGGTCAACAAGACCACTAGTTTCAAGAAAAAGGGCAAAGGGAAGAAGAAGGGGAACTTCAAGAAGAACAACAAGCAAGCTACTGCTCAGGAGAAGAAACCCAAGTCTGGACCTAAGCCTGAAACTGAGTGCTTCTACTGCAAGCAGACTGGTCACTAGAAGCGGAACTGCCCCAAGTATTTGGCGGATAACAAGATGGCAAGGTGAACAAAGGTATATGTGATATACATGTTATTGATGTGTACCTTACTAGAGCTCGCAGTAGCACCTGGGTATTTGATACTGGTTCTGTTGCTAATATTTGCAACTCGAAACAGGGACTACGGATTAAGCGAACACTGGCGAAGGACGAGGTGACGATGCGCGTGGGAAATGGTTCCAAAGTCGATGTGATCGCGGTCGGCACACTACCTCTACATCTACCATTGGGATTAGTATTAGACCTAAATGATTGTTATTTGGTGCCAGCGTTGAGCATGAGCACTATATCTGGATCTTGTTTGATGCGAGACGGTTATTCATTTAAATCAGAGAATAATGGTTGTTCTATTTATATGAGTAATATCTTTTATGGTCATGCGCCCTTGAAGAGTGGTCTATTTTTGATGAATCTCGATAGTAGTGATACACATATTCATAATGTTGAAGCCAAAAGATGCAGAGTTGATAATGATAGTGCAACTTATTTGTGGCACTGCCGTTTAGGTCATATCGGTGTAAAGCGCTTGATGAAACTCCATACCGATGGACTTTTGGAACCACTTGATTATGAATCACTTGGTACTTCTGAACCGTGCCTCATGGGCAAGATGACTAAAACGTCGTTCTCCGTTACTATGGAGAGAGCAATAGATTTGTTGGAGATCATACATACAGATGTATGTGGTCCAATGTATGTTGAAGCTCGTGGCGAATATCGTTATTTTCTCACCTTCACAGATGATTTAAGCAGATATGGGTATATCTACTTAATGAAACATAAGTCTGAAACATTTGAAAAGTTTAAAGAATTTTAGAGTGAAGTTGAAAATCATCGTAACAAGAAAATAAAGTTTCTACGATCTGATCGTGGATGAGAATATTTGAGTTACGAGTTTGGTTTACATTTGAAACAATGCGGAATAGTTTTGCAACTCACGCCACCCAGAACACCACAACGTAATGGTGTGTCCAAACGTCGTAATCGTACTTTACTTGATATGGTGCGATCTATGATGTCTCTTACAGATTTACCGCTATCGTTTTGGGGTTATGCTTTAGAGACGGCCGCATTCACGTTAAATAGGGCACCATCAAAATCCATTGAGACGACGCCTTATGAACTATGGTTTGGCAAGAAACCAAAGTTGTCGTTTCTGAAAGTTTGGGGCTGTGATGCTTATGTGAAAAAGCTTCAACCTGATAAGCTCGAACCCAAATCGGAGAAATGTGTCTTCATAGGATGCCCGAAGGAGACTGTTGGGTACACCTTCTATCACAGATCCGAAGGCAAGACATTTGTTGCTAAGAATGGATCCTTTCTAGAGAAGGAGTTTCTCTCGAAAGAAGTGAGTGGGAGGAAAGTAGAACTTGATGAGGTAACTGTACCTGCTCCCTTATTGGAAAGTAGTACATCACAGAAACCGGTTTCTGTGACACCTACACCAATTAGTGAGGACGCTAATGATGATGATCATGAAACTTCAGAACAAGTTACTACTAAACCTCATAGATCAACCAGAGTAAGATCCGCACCAGAGTGGTATGGTAATCCTGTTCTAGAAGTCATGCTACTAGATCATGATGAACCTACGAACTATGAAGAAGTGATGGTGAGCCCAGATTCCGCAAAATGGCTTGAAGCCATGAAATCTGAGATGGGATCCATGTATGAGAACAAAGTGTGGACTTTGGTTGACTTGCCCAATGATCGGCAAGCAATTGAGAATAAATGGATCTTCAAGAAGAAGACTGACGCTGACGGTAATGTTACTGTCTACAAAGCTCGACTTGTCGCAAAAGGTTTTCGACAAGTTCAAGGGATTGACTACGATGAGACCTTCTCACCCATAGCGATGCTTAAGTCTGTCCGAATCATGTTAGCAATTGCCGCATTTTATGATTATGAAATTTGGCAGATGGATGTCAAAACTGCATTCCTGAATGGATTTCTGGAAGAAGAGTTGTATATGATGCAGCTGGAAGGTTTTGTCGATCCAAAGGGAGCTAACAAAGTGTGCAAGCTCCAGCGATCCATTTATGGACTGGTGCAAGCATCTCGGAGTTGGAATAAACGCTTTGATAGTGTGATCAAAGTATTTGGTTTTATACAGACTTTTGGAGAAGCCTGTATTTACAAAAAGGTGAGTGGGAGCTCTGTAGCATTTCTGATATTATATGTGGATGACATATTGCTAATCGGAAATGATATAGAATTTCTGGATAGCATAAAGGGATACTTGAATAAGAGTTTTTCAATGGAAGACCTCGGTGAAGCTGCTTACATATTGGGCATTAAGATCTATAGAGATAGATCAAGACGCTTAATTGGACTTTCACAAAGCACATACCTTGACAAAGTTTTGAAGAAGTTCAAAATGGATCAAGCAAAGAAAGGGTTCTTGCCTGTGTTACAAGGTGTGAAGTTGAGTAAGACTCAATGCCCGACCACTGCAGAAGATAGAGAGAAAATGAAAGATGTTCCCTATGCTTCAGCCATAGGCTCTATCATGTATGCAATGCTGTGTACCAGACCTGATGTGTGCCTTGCTATAAGTCTAGCAGGGAGGTACCAAAGTAATCCAGGAGTGGATCACTGGACAGCGGTCAAGAACATCCTGAAATACCTGAAAAGGACTATGGATATGTTTCCCGTATATGGAGGTGACAAAGAGCTCATCATAAATGGTTACGTTGATGCAAGCTTTGACACTGATCCAGACGATTCTAAATCGCAAACCGGATACGTATTTACATTAAACGGTGGAGCTGTCAGTTGGTGCAGTTCTAAACAAAGCGTCATGGCGGGATCTACATGTGAAGCGGAGTACATAGCTGCTTCGGAAGCAGCAAACGAAGGAGTCTGGATGAAGGAGTTCATATCCGATCTAGGTGTCATACCTAGTGCATCGAGTCCAATGAAAATCTTTTGTGACAATACTGGTGGAATTGCCTTGGCAAAGGAATCGAGATTTCACAAAAGAACCAAGCACATCAAGAGACGTTTCAATTCCATCTGGGATCTAGTCCAGGTGGGAGACATAGAGATTTGCAAGATACATACGGATCTGAATGTAGTAGACCCATTGACTAAGCCTCTTCCACGAGCAAAACATGATCAGCACCAAGGCTCCATGGGTGTTAGAATCATTACTGTGTAATCTAGATTATTGACTCTAGTGCAAGTGGGAGACTGAAGGAAATATGCCCTAGAGGCAATAATAAAGTTATTATTTATTTCCTTATATCATGATAAATTTTTATTATTCATGCTAGAATTGTATTAACCGAAAACATAATACTTGTGTGAATACATAGACAAACAAAGTGTCACTAGTATGCCTCTACTTGACTAGCTCGTTAATCGAAGATGGTTATGTTTCCTAACCATAGACATGAGTTGTCATTTGATTAACGGGATCACATCATTAGGAGAATGATGTGATTGACATGACCCATTCCATTAGCTTAGCACCCGATCGTTTAGTATGTTGCTATTGCTTTCTTCATGACTTATACATGTTCCTATGACTATGAGATTATGCAACTCCCGTTTATCGGAGGAACACTTTGTGTGCTACCAAACGTCACAACGTAACTGGGTGATTATAAAGGTGCTCTATAGGTGTCTCCAAAGGTACATGTTGGGTTGGCGTATTTCGAGATTAGGATTTGTCACTCCGATTGTCGGAGAGGTATCTCTGGGCCCTCTCGGTAATGCACATCACTTAAGCCTTGCAAGCAATGCAACTAATAAGTTAGTTGCAAGATGATGTATTACAGAACGAGTAAAGAGACTTGCCGGTAACGAGATTGAACTAGGTATTGAGATACCGACGATCGAATCTCGGGCAAGTAACATACCGATGACAAAGGGAACAAACGTATGTTGTTATGCGGTCTGACCAATAAAGATCTTCATAGAATATGTAGGAGCCAATATGAGCATCTAGGTTCCGCTACTGGTTATTGACCGGAGACGTGTCTCGGTCATGTCTACATTGTTCTCGAACCCGTAGGGTCCGCACGCTTAACGTTACAATGACAGTTTCATTATGAGTTTATATACTTTGATGTACCGAAGGTTGTTCGGAGTCCCGGTTGTGATCACGGACTTGACGAGGAGTCTCGAAATGGTCAAGACATAAATATCGATATATTGGACGACTATATTTGGACACCGGAAAGGTTCCGGGTGAGATTGGGACAATACCGGATCACCGGGAGGTTATCGGAACCCCCCGGGAGGTATATGGGCCTTATTGGGCCTTAGTGGAAAGAAGGGGAAAGGAGCAAGGGAGGGGGCGCCCCCCCAAGCCCAATCCGAATTGGGAAGGGGGCCGGCCCCCCCTTTCCTTCCTCCCTCCTTCCTCTTCCTTCCCTCTCCTACTCCTAATAGGAAAAAGGGGAGTCCTACTCCCTGTGGGAGTTGGACTCCCCCCTAGGGCGCGCCACCCTCCTTGGCCGGCCCCTCCTCCACTCCTTTATATACGGGGGCAGGGGGGCACCCCATAGACACAACAGTTGATCATTGATCTCTTAGCCGTGTGCGGTGCCCCCCTCCACCATAGTCCTCGATAATATTGTAGCGGTGCTTAGGCGAATCCCTGCGACGGTAATACATCAAGATCGTCACCACGCCGTCGTGCTGACGGAACTCATCCCCGACACTTTGCTGGATCAGAGTCCGGGGATCGTCATCGAGCTGAACGTGTGCTAGAACTCGGAGGTGCCGTAGTTTCAGTGATTGATCGGTCGGGTCGTGAAGACGTACGACTACATCAACCGCGTTGTGCTAACGCTTCCGCTTCCGGTCTACGAGGGTATGTAGACAACACTCTCCCCTCTCGTTGCTATGCATCACCATGTTCTTGCGTGTACGTAGGAATTTTTTTGAAATTACTACGTTCCCCAACACAAATGTGATGTGACTTTTGTCAGATGGACGTAAGGTTGAGTCCATGAGAAGACTTCTCTTGCCAGTCATATGATTAGTACATCCACTATCAATAATCCATTCTGAAGTAGCTAGTGTCATACCCTACAGTGCAGTTATGGGGATAGGCTTCACGAAGAGCATTGTGAAGCATAAACATTTGACGAGCAAGAGGATTATTAAAGCTTAGATCGAGGTTAGGACTGATAGGGCAAGTAGCAAGCGACTCAGGAACAAAATACATCATAAGACCATTTGGGCATTTGATCTTGCGCCCTACAAGATGTTTAAGGTCCCCAGCAATAGCTTCAGACGCATTTGATTTTCGGCTGGAGACCTTTCCCCGCAAAAGAGAGTTAAGCTTTCTTAGCCACCCACATCTTCAAGGGTGGCTTCGAAGCAATGAGTCTAAGTGCAACATCTGAGAACTTTGGCTTTGGAGCCCTAGCAAATAGTCTTGCAGGTGGAGAATAGTACTCATAAGAATAAACAGAGTAGTTCTGGGTCTTATGAACATGGCGGTTTGATGAAACACGCTCGTATTCATAGGCCTGAGTACGGTTTCCCTGCAAAACATTTGCGTTAGTGCGACTCAGGCGAGTCCTCTGTCTGTATGAAGCCTTTGGACCATATGAAGCCTGTGGTCTGGGGTTTGTCTTCTTCACTTGTGGTGTCATGACGACATTCACATGAAGATTCTCCAGACACTTTTTCGGCACCCAGACTTTCTTCATAGGTGGCCCATTCCTACAGTTAGTACCAATATACCTGGCAAGCACTTCACCATTCTGATTTTTAAACAGTTTATAGTTTGCATCAAAGGATTCATCAATGATGATGGGATTAGGACAAGTGAAGCCAGATAGGGTGGATGGATCCACTGAAGGTTCCTTTGTAGCAACCCATGTGGTTTTGGGGTACTGCTCAGGTTTCCAGTAAGAGCCATCAACATTCATTTTCCTTTCGAACCTAACACCCTCTTTCCTAGGGTTTCGGTTCAGAATCTGCCTTTTGAGGACATCACATAGTGTGTGATGCCCTTTGAGACTTTTGTACATCCCTGTTTCAAGCAATGTCTTCAACCTAGCATTTTCATCAGCAATAGCAGTGCCATCCTCAGCAGAGGGGTTAGTTACCACATCAACAGTTGAAGATATTCACACGAAGATTCTCTAGACACTTTATCGGCAGCCAGACTTTCTTCATAGGTGGCCCATTCCTACAGTTAGTACCAATATACCTGGCAAGCACTTCACCATTCTGATTTTTAAAAAGTTTATAGTTTGCATCAAAGGATTCATCAATGATGATGGGATTAGGACAAGTGAAGCCAGATAGGGTGGATGGATCCACTGAAGGTTCCTTTGCAGCAACCCATGTGGTTTTGGGGTACTGCTCAGGTTTCCAGTAAGAGCCATCAGCATTCATTTTCCTTTCGAACCTAACACCCTCTTTCCTAGGGTTTCGGTTCAGAATCTGCCTTTTGAGGACATCACATAGTGTGTGATGCCCTTTGAGACTTTTGTACATCCCTGTTTCAAGCAATGTCTTCAACCTAGCATTTTCATCAGCAATAGCAGTGCCATCCTCAGCAGAGGGGTTAGTTACCACATCAACAGTTGAAGATATTGCAACAGTAGCAGCAGTAGAACATCCAGCAACAGAAGTAGCGTTATCACGCTCAATGCATTTAAGACATGGTGGTTCAAATCCTTCCTGAGCGGGACTGATCTGTTTGGCGCGAAGTGACTCGTTTTGCTTTTGAAGATCTTCATGAGCCGCTCTCAATTTCTCAAGATCTTGCTTCCTTTGAAGATAATCATAGGAAAGCTTTTCATGAGTTATTGAGAGCGTTTCATGACGACTTTCAACTTCCTCATACTTAACATGAAGATTTTTTATGTCTTCAATTAAGGACTGAGATCGAGTCATTTCAGCATCTAACAAGTCATCGCTTTTGTCTAACAGTTTTTGAATATGTTCCATAGCTTTCTGTAGTTCAGTTGCAATTTTAGCAAGTGTTTTGTAGCTGGGTTTGGAACCACAATCAGAGTCATCTTCACTGGATGTTTGATAGTGAGTAATGCGTGAGTTTACCTTGGCACCGCGTGCCATGAAGCAGTAGGTGGGAGCGGAGTTGTCCTTGTCATTAGCATCGGCGTCAGTGTCGAAGTCATTGTCTTCTGTGTTGAAGATGGACTTGGCAACATAGGCTGTAGCCAGACTTGCAACGCCAGAATCGGACTCCTCCTCAGACTCCACCTCTGCCTCCTCAGAAGCAGACTCCTCCTCTGAATCCATTTCCTTGCCAACAAACACATGAGTCTTGCCAGATGAGCTCTTCTTGTGTGATGAAGACTTTGAGGAAGACTTGGAAGAAGACTTTGAGTATTTCTTCTTCTTCTTGTCGTCAGAATCATATTCCTTGCTCTTCTTCTTCTTCTTCTTCTTCTTCTTGTTGTTCTCATTGTTCCACTGCGTACACTCAGAAATGTAGTGACCAGGTTTCTTGCACTTGTGGCATGTTCTCTTCTTGTAGTCATGAGCAGAAGCTTCATCATTCCTTGAGCTGGATCGTGAGGACTTTCTGAAGCCTTTCTTCTTGGTGAATTTCTGGAACTTCTTCACAAGCATAGCAAGCTCCTTTCTAATGTCTTTAGGATCATCAGAACTGCAGTCAGATTCTTCTTCAGATGAGGAAACAACTTTTGCCTTCAAGGCACGAGTTCGGCCATAGTTGGGACCGTAGATGTCTCTTTTCTCAGAAAGCTGAAACTCATGTGTGTTGAGCCTTTCAAGTATGTCAGACGGATCGAGTCTCTTGAAGTCAGGGCGTTCTTGTATCATCAGGGCTAGAGTGTCAAACGAGCTGTCAAGTGATCTCAGGAGTGTCTTGACAATTTCATGCTTGGTGATCTCAGTAGCACCGAGAGCTTGAAGCTCATTTGTGATGTCAGTGAGTCAATCGAACATGAGCTGAACATTCTCATTGTCGTTTCTCTTGAAGCGGTCGAAGAGGTTGCGAAGGACACTCATCCTTTGATCTCTCTGGGTTGAGACGCCTTTGTTGACCTTGGAGAGCCAGTCCCAGACTAGCTTAGAGGTTTCTAGAGCACTCACACGGCCATACTGCCCTTTTGTCAGATGACCATAGATGATGTTCTTGGCAGTGGAATCTAGTTGAACAAACTTCTTGACATCAGCAGCGGTGACACCTTCACCAGCCTTGGGAACGCCATTCTTGACGACATACCAGAGGTCGACATTAATGGTTTCAAGATGCATGCGCATCTTATTCTTCCAGTAGGGATATTCAGTTCCATCGAAGACGGGGCACGCAGCGGAGACTTTGATTATCCCTGCAGTCGACATAGCTAAAACTCCAGGTGGTTAAACCGAATCACACAGAACAAGGGAGTACCTTGCTCTGATACCAATTAAAAGTGCTAGTGATCGACTAGAGGGGGGTGAATAGGTGATTTTTATGAAAGTCTTCAAAACATGGAAGTTTCGAAGACAAACGATAGAAATAAACCTATTACCATGCAGCAGAAGGTAGACTACACTAGGCAAGCCATAGTCAAGTATTCAATGAAGTGAAAGCACAAAGACTAATAGCAGCTAGGCAGTATGGATCAGGATGGAACATAGTATGAAGCCAATCAGAACAAGCAGTCACACAGTGAAGACAACAATATAATGCAAACAGGCAATGACTTCACAAGGACCAACTGTAATAAAGAGATGGGAAGGATAGAACTAGTTGCTCGTTAAATACAATGATTTGTTGGACCAGTTCCAGTTGCTGTGACAACTGTACGTCTGGTTAGGGAGGCTGAGATTTAACTCAGAAGACCGTGTCTTCACCTTATTCCCCTTGAGCTAAGGACACCCAGTCCTCGCCCAATCATTCTGGTAAGTCTTCAAGGTAGACTTCCAAACCTTCACAGACTTCGTTCACCGGTGATCCACAATGACTCTTGGATGCTCAGAACGCGACGCCTAACCGGCTGGAGGATTCACAGTCCTCAAGTGTAATAAGTCTTCAGATCACACAGACAGGAAGACTTCAGTGATGCCTAACACTCTTTGGCTCTGGGTGTTTAGGGCTTTGTCCCCGCAAGGATTTCTCTCTCAAAGGCTTTGAGGTGGGTTGCTCTCAAACGACAAAAGCCGTGCACTAACTCTGAGCAGCCAACCAATTTATGGTGTAAGGGGTGGGCTATTTATAGCCACTAGGCAACCTGACCTGATTTGTCCTAAATGACCCTGGGTCAGATTTCAAACACACACGGCAACTTTACTTGGGCTACAAGCAAAGCTGACTTATCCAGCTCTGGATAAGATTTGCTCTCATTGTCTTCGCTCGAAGACATAGGATTTTGGTTAAACATCACTTCAGTCATTCTGACTGGTTCACTTGGACCCCACTTAACAGTACGGTGGTACTATGACTCAACAAAGAAGAAAAGGAAACAACGAAACAACTAAGTCTTCGCGTTCCATAGTCTTCACTCAATGTCTTCTCTTGTCATAGTCTTCAATGTGAATATCTTCACATACCATCTTTGTCTTTGATGTCTTCATACATTTTTAGGGGTCATCTCCGGTAGGAAAACCGAATCAATGAGGGACTATTACCTGTGTTATCCTGCAATTCTCACAAACACATTAGTCCCTCAACCAGGTTTGTCGTCAATACTCCAAAACCAACTAGGGGTGGCACTAGATGCACTTACAGAAAGTTATCATCTCATGGAAAGATCGGAACCCTCTCCTCTAGCACCAAGGGACCAATAAATCAGGACATAAGTAGTTTTCAAGTTAGAAACATCATTAGGTTGGCTCCTAGTGTTGGCTCCGATTGAAATGTAGTCATGAAACCTTTATTCCATATGGTGCTATCTCTGGCATATGATGGCTACCTCTAAGAACACAAAAAACATAGCATAAAAGGTTTATACCTTATGTACATTTTTTCATAACTTATACCTAGTGTACAATGATTTGAGGCCCTCCCATTTTTACCTGGAGCTCTAGCTAAGTTTCTGGAACCCTCGACCCCCGACTATTCCTCAAATGTGGCACATGGGCCATAGTTGACTCACACAAATGGTCCAAAGTATTCAACAAAATCCATATTCAAAATGCTACAATTTAACAATAATATTTGTATTGTATGTATATATAAAAGAGGTAAAAATAGAGATAAAATACCAATATTTTTGACATCCCATCGATATACATAGGTCAATCGTAAACACGAACACTTCCACACGTCCAATATGAATATATTGCATCCCCATGCCCTTTCTGTTAGCCTGTCATGTCACTCATGTGCGATGGTGACAAGCTGCTTCCCAATGTTGTGCCTAGAGAAGAGCCCGATGAGCGCCGTCGACACATTCTCGATCCCCTCAGCAACATCCTCAACAACACCGATCTTCCCTTCCTTGAGGTAACCCGCTATCTCCTCCTCGAACTTGTTGTAGGTCCCGAAGTAGTCCAGGACCATGAATCCCTCCATGCGGATGCGCTTGGCAACCAAGCAAAAGAGGTTAGGGGCACCATTCGGCTGCTCCAGGTTGTACTGCGAGATCATCCCACACACGGTGATCCGGCCATTCATCCTCATGTTGGGCAGCACCGCGGCTAGCATCGCACCGCCCACGTTCTCGAAGTAGATGTCAATGCCCTGCGGGAAGCATCTGAGAGGAAATATCACGGGGGAGGGAACCATGTTTAGCTTTTGTTTCTTTTTTGTGGAAAAGGTTAGTAGCCATTTGTGATTGGAACTTAGAATTTCATAAGGAAAATGGCTTTTAGAACCTCTTTAGTGCGGCGTTGAGGTCCTCTTCCTTCTTGTAGTTGAAAGCATCGTCAAAGCCAAACTTGGTTTTTAGGATGTTGACCTGCAGTTACCATAAAGACAAAGAATTTTCTCATACTTTCACCTTTCAAAGTTGAACGGTGGGACTCCTCCATTATACTTTGGCATTCCTGTACATATTATTAAAAGCATAGAAGAGAAATTGAGAATAACTTGGTTACTTGCAGGCTAGATTTCTGACTTTAGGAGGTAGGATTACAATGATTTACATACTCTCCATCATCTGAGTCCATGATGGAGTGATTACAATGATTTACTTCTTTAGGGCTAGGGTTCTTTGGCAAGGGGACAAGAAAGGTAAATATAACACCTTGCCAATTGGCCAGGGGTTACTATAAAATGGTTATCATTGAAAATGTGCATACATGCTGACTTTCTTCACAATGGAATGGTCGAATATAATTCACTTAGTAGAAATAACTAGTATTATGATCCCAATGGTAAAGCATGCAACCATTATAAAAGCCGTCACATTATTTTCATACCATTACGGAGCTCTCCCTCCGTAAAGAAATATAAGATCGCTTAGATCACTAATATAGTAATCTAAATGATCTTATATTTCTTTAGAGAGGGGGTATATTTTAGGTTAGTGAAAAACTCTTGAAGTTATTCAACCAATTCATCATTCAATTGCGGGAGTGAAATATTAGACAATTTCAGTGATACAGAGCACGTGGAAAAAATGAGTATGCAGAAAAAAGGAAAACCTTCTCATCGGAACCAGCACTGCCAACCACATAGCAGCCAGTGATCTTGGCAAGCTGTCCAACAAGCTGCCCGACGGCGCCCGATGCTGATGAGATGAAAACATAGTCGCCTTGCTTTGGTTTTGATACGTCGAAAAATCCAGCATACGCAGTAAGTCCAGCCATGCCTGCATTAGCGAATTTCTTGGAAATTTAGTAAATAAATAAATAGTGTATTTTATGAGTTTTAAAACTTCGCTAGCGGAAGTAAATTGCATGAATATACGAAAACACCAAGCTTAGATCATACCAATTCCCTTTTTTGAGGGGAGAAGAGCCTAAATCGTAGCACTGATGAGCTTGATGTCTTATTCTTTTTCTACATATAATTTAGCCATCCATTTTGATTTGTGGCTGTGAAATTCCATGGTATGGTTCCTTGAAGGAAGGTGCATCTATGAATCTCTGGACGTTATCTTAGAGATCTGACTAGTATATTCCCTTTCCGTCCTATTTCTTTATTCTGATATCTGTCCTCATTAACTAACTAGCATAACTTATACGTGCTTCCAAAACTTGGGAAAGTTCATTCGTAGTTTCTATGTATAAGTTGTTTTATGTAAAACAAGTAGTCAAGCACACCAATTAGACATCACCACAAAGAAAAAAAGAAACAAATAAATGGTGACAAACTAGGGTGCCATATGTGGAAGTTAGGACAAATGAACTCTTGCAATTCTGGATTGTGAATCGAAAGGCCTTGGCCGATCTTTATTAATTTTCGAGGGTACGCAAAATGCGTACCTTAGCTTTATAGAAGGAGAGAATTACAGCCATACAACCACATCTACCTCTCGCTGCGAACAACGAGCGTAGCACAACTCCACACCTGACCCAAACAAAGGAAACCACACACGACAACCCATTACGACATACAAGAGCCTACCCAAAACCGATATCCTCGCCGCGTCTCGACCGACGCCGGAGATCATCGAAGAACAGCAACTCCAGCTTCCTTGGTAGAACCAGCGACGATCGTACATAGCGCCAGAGAAGAACGATCCGAGCAGCGGTGCACGCCGGAGGAGCGCAACATAGGGCCTCTTATCTCCAAGCACGAAGCTCCCAACAGAGGAACAACATCAGAAAGACGCTGCCGTCGTGCCGATCCTACGGATCGAGGCTTTCGCCCCGGAGATGGTTGCCGATACAAGGCAACGTGGGCAATGGCGCTACCCTCGGCGACGCCTCCAGGAAGGGGAATGACACCCACGGGTGCCATCGACGCCGGTCCGACCAAGGCCGAACAGAATTTTCATCCGTAGCATTGCACATTTCCACGCCACCAAGCTTCCGGCCAGCCCCGAAAGATGCCTCACACCGCCAACACCGCAGCCACTTGCAGTCGAAGCCACATCACTGCCGAGGAAGCACGCCTCCAGCCACCACCTTCAGCACACCAGGAACTGCAGCAACCACCAGTCGATGCGGGGATCAGATCCGTCGCGATGGCCTTCACCCGCACCTAGGGACTGCCACACAGATGAACCTAACCCGCACCATCAGCCACACTTCGACGCCAACTTCACCGAGGCATCACCGCCCGCGCCTCACACGTAGGTGGTCGAGCGCCCGCTGCTCGCCAGGCCCTGCCTAGCCGAGCCTCGCAGCGCCGCCGCCTCCATGGCTGCACATGCGCTGCCGCCTCCGACGAAGTCAGCGCACCACCCACAACCACTCACCCGCTGCACCCCTCGTGCAGATCCAGGGGACCGCCGTCGAGCATCCCGCCGTGAAACAGACTCCCGCAGCACCCCGACCGGGAGCCATCCAACGTGCCAGATTAGGCCCGAGAGCCACGGATCCGCGCACGGGAGGGCTGCCTGCCAGCCGACCCGACGCCAACCAGGGGCGCCACCACGGCGCCACAGGCCGGACGAGGCCGCGCCGCACCGCCCGGAGCAGGGCACCGCCGACCCCAGACGCCGCCGGCTCGCCCCGCGCCACTCCGCTCAGACGAGAGCCACGGACGCGCCGTGCCTCGCCAGAGCCACCCCCGCCCGCCGCCGGCACGCGAACCACGCCGGCGAGAGGACCTCCGCGCCAGATCTGGCGTCCCGCGCCACCAAGAGCCTGGAGAGGAGGGGAGAAACCCCGCCGCCGCCGACCCGTCCGGGCTTTGCCCGACGTCGTCCCTTGGCGGCGGCGAGGGGGAGGGGAGGCGGGGCGGGAAGACTGGCGGCGGCGCGATTTA
>NC_041388.1:130919333-130934967 GCF_002162155.2 Triticum dicoccoides | reverse complement strand
AGAAAAGAGAGTTTATTGGTACAAGCGTGCATGCGGTACAAAAGTTGTGCCGTGCAAGAAGTACATGAAGGAAAAAGAGACCGGCTAGAAACGAGACGCTAAGGGCATCTACACTGTAAGGCGCCTAATTAGACGCTTAGGCCGTAATAAAAAATGTTTTTCTTCCTGGCGTCTGGCCTAGCGCCCTGTTTCCAGTGCTAGATGCCAAGTACGGGCGCTATTGACATGAAAAAAAGAGCGAGCAATTGGGCTAGCGCCCGACGACTGATGCGGCATCGATGCTAGCCTATTTCCTGGAATCGGACGGGATCTGAGAAAAACTACCAGGATTCTAACCCTAGCGCCCGGCCTTGGCATCTGCGTTGGAGAATGCAATTTGGGTCACTTGACTAGTTTAGCCATCTGATGAAGAATGGACGTCCAAATGAGCGTCTTCAACCTCTAGCCATCGTCTTATTTCTTCAAACCGTCAAGCCACCGTCGGCCTTTCCGCCTGCTTCCGTCGCTGGCCGGTTGCGCTCCCACGGCTGCCTCGCTGCCCCACACTCCCCTCAACCTCCCACATCGCCGAGCCTTGCCGCCGCCCAAGGCATTACCTCTAACCCTGGCAGACCTTCAATTCCGACGCTGGCGAACCCACACCCCCCGTTACCCCTAAGATAGACAAGGATGATGATGCTTCCCCTGCATTCACTGCACCCCTAAGATAGACGAGGAGCTACTCCGCCGCGGCTACTGCTGCCTCCGCCGGCGGCCTCGGTACTCCTCCGCGGTTGCTGCCTCCTCTCCACCGAATCAATTGACCCAAATTCAAATTTCGTGCGACTGACGTCTAGCAAAACCGAAGGAAAAAAGGTCATGGGGAGATCGCAGCTATCTACTCTAGCCTTTTATTTCTTCAAAACTTCTTGCACCGTGGGGTGAGATGCGTATCGCTGAAAATCCTCACGTTCCGCTCCGTCCATATTCTCTGGTGCGCGAAGATCACCGTAGTATGAGATCTCCATAGTATCGAATTCTTTGTCCATATTCTCTAGTGCGCGACATTCCTTATCCCCTTATACGATACACGGAACCCTAACAGCTCGAATCTCCTCCGATCTGGCAATGGCCCCACCCCAGTGGCGGTGGAGTGGTTCTCCTGTACGGCATCCCGAGGGTGGTGGCCAAGGAGGGAAACAATCATAGCATCTTCGAGAAATCCACCAACATGTCCTTCACCTTCGAGAAAGCTCCGCTCCCCTCCCACGTAACCGCCACGAGTAACGTCGACATGTCCGCCGGCAGCATGCTGCACTACCCCTCCGTCACAGCGGTCGATAGCTGCGGCGTCATTCTCCTCTGCGGTTGCACCACGACCGGGATCTCCTACTACCTCTGCGACCCGTGGATCCGCAGAACACTGGGCATCCTCCCTCACAACGGTGGCATCACGTGCCCCCACTCCGTCGGACTCATTCGCCATCGCGGCGACAACCATCTCATCGTCGCAGAGCTCAACCCGTGGTGCATCGAAGATCGTGGCCGCATCACGCTCCTCTGCATGGAGGACATGTACGACTGGGATGAGAAGAGGTGCGAGTGCTCCAACATCGTGGACGCGAGAGATTGGCGTGGCGACGATGTCCTCTCCCACGAAGGGCTCCTCTGGTGGTTTGATCTCGCTTACTATATCCTCGCCGTGACCCCTTTGCCGACAAGCCAAGTTTTATCAAATCGTGGGGCTGTTTGGTTTGTGACTAAGTTTGTCAAAGGTTGCCACACCTAAGGTTAGGCAAATTTGACCAACTTAGATAAGTGTTTGGTTCAAACTACAACTTATGCAAGTCACACTAGGCCCCACATGACATACACATAAAAAATATGACAAGATTCCCTTAGACTTGCCAACTTGTGGCTCTCATTTTGTTAAATTAATTTTAGGTAAGCTTGGCAAAAATGTGTGGCACAATGTGGCAATGCAAGGCTAGAACCAAACAGCCCCATGTTTCCCGCATGTCCCCGATGAGCTGCCATTCGCCTGGGCCCCGTCGATGGTGACGTGCACCGCTGCTTGAAGGTGAGCGGCGGCCGGCTGCGGTACGTTCAGATCCATGGCTCCTATGACAAGCCGGAGGTCAGCATGTGGACGCTGTCCTCCAACGACCCATCTGACGTGACATGGACAAGCAGGCTCAAGCTCCCCTTGGACAAGGTTTGGGACGACCAGATCTATAAGGATGCAAGGCTGCGTGAGAGGGTCATCCCCGTTGTGGTGCTGGTCCACCCCATGCATGAACGCCAATGAGGTCTACTTCTTGGACGGGCACATCCTCGCCATCGACCTGACGAAGAGCAAGATTGTGTGGACTGCAAAGAGTTGAACATTTCGTGGTCGCCGCACAAAACCTGCTCCTCTCGCCTGGTCCATGCCTGGCAGTTGCCGGTGAAGCTCACCAAAATCAGTCTTGAGTCTGGGCCTAACTGGTCTCAGGTTAAGGAGATTGAATTCGTGAGTCGATGGAACTCGGTGGAAGATTTCCACAACAAAGCTGCCATGATCAGGTGCGCATATTCTTTCACGTCCGTGGTTCGATCCTTCTTGCATGATATGTTTGCTTTACAAAAGTCTGTCCCTTTTCATCATATGTTTCAGTTCTTAATGGATGCAATCTTTGTTTCAATTAATTCAGGTCACTTTTTGAACAACATGTCAACGGTATGTAGAACATGTAAGCTCTCGCTATTGTTTCATTCAGTGTTTTGGGTGTGGCATGTTAATTAATTTATTGGACATGCTAGCTTGTGCCAAAATTCTGGTTTGTCAACCAGATGTAGTCAACGAAAAATGCAAGTACGTGCTTCATTTGATGAAAAACGGAAATATAAGTTAAATATGGCACTTTGTTTCTGACAAAATAAAAATGTACTCACCAAGAACACCTGTGTAGTACGACAGAGGTAGTTCGGGATGGTTGATCTTGAAAAGAGACTCTGGATCAGTGATCAAAGTGTATTCTTCACATCCTCTCATGCCCCAAACAAGATCACCCGACTTGAAATTCGGGTGCCCAGATGCTACCACCCTGCCTACTGAAAAGGTAGCCAAAACCTGGAATAATCGTACTCAGTGAGGCATTGGAATTTCAGAGAATTCGACTGTAGTAGTGAACAGAACGCAATAGTCTTCATGGCTTTGTTTTCGAGTAAAAGAAAAGCACTGTAGTTCATACTTGACATGACAATAGAGTAAACTACAAGTTACAGTCGTAAATAACATGGTGTTGAGTGTCAACTGTGAGTAGGATGAACAATAAAATTTAATTGATTACTATCATTTGCATTTGTCTATATATTAGATAAAAGGAACATTTGCACAACTTGCGCATACACAACTAAAGGCCACAAAAGTTTGAGATCATATCTCTATTATAACTCGACCTGACTAAAAAATAGATGGTCAAGAATATTTCTTCTGTGATTAACACATGCATTTTTATGAAAATATAAAAATAGTAGATAGATACTCCTTCCAATTCACAATAAACCGTGTTCTGAATATCTTCGGTAAAAAGAAACTCCTTAAAGTATTTTTTTGACGAAATATAACATACAATGTTTCATTAAATTAAGAGAGTTGGAATGTGTAGGGGTTTAGCTGGGCATAGCCCATGGAGAAGTAAGAAACAAACCTAGACTAGCGTGAATTATTAAGAGAGTTGGAATGTACAAGGGTTTAGCTGGGCATAGCTAGCGGAGAAGAAAGAACAACCCTAGTTTATGGTGGTTGCTAGTCTATCCAAGCAAGTACAGGTCTAGGCGATTTGTTTGGGAGGCTCAGTTGGAGTAGCAAAATGTGATGAATGAGGCATGTCACAGCTCCCCCTCCAGGTGAGCACCTCATCGTAAGCTAGCTTGAACGTCGTAGCTAGTGGTTTGACAACGTTATTGAAGATCCTTGCATTCCTTTTAGTTTAGAAGAACCACTAAAGCAGGATGCAACTAGTATTCAAGTGCTTGTGAAGCTTTTACTTGTTGAAGAGCATGTAGAGACACATAGATACAATGGCTACTTTCGGCAAGGTAGCCTCAAGCAGTGCAATACATGTTGCGGCCAATGATCAAGTGCCTAGAAGTATTATCCTAGTGGCTAACAGGTGAATCGTAATCTCAAGATGACAGTGGCGGATGGAGCACACTGGGTTGTGTGGCCATCCCCTCTGTGCTAGCCTGTCGGCGGTCAGTCATTTGCTCTCGATCAGAATCCAAGCATGTGCTTCAGCTTCGGTGGCACATGGGCAGAGAAGTGTGCATCAATCGATGCATAGGCTAGGGTTTATCCTCCTTTTTGAAGAAAGACGAGGCCATTAAGCTCAGAGCATATGGACCCTCAAATTGGATCAAATAGACAAATTTCGTCGAATAAAAGCTGCCTTCAGTCTATTTCTAGGTGATTCGATCTTTAGAATCGTTTAGGTGCACACTGTTCAGATATTTTTAAAGTCGCATATAGTTGGAGGGGACATCAACATCAAGGAAAGGCTTGATTGCGGTAACCTGCTTTCTGTTGGTTAGAGCTTGAGAAACGAGCATTGTCGATAATAGCTATGTAAAAAGAGACACCAAAAATCATCCGTCGACACACAACCATTATGCCAATGATCGTACCAAAAGGAAGCCATTACTGATGCAGGTGGAAGGTCGGAACATGCTCTTGGTGAGAGGATCGGTTGACGGATGTAGGCGAATGGCGGTTTGTTACAGTTCTCCCAATCGAATAATAACCAGTGGACGGAAAGCACTCTATTGTGAATCTCAAAAGCGGGGGTGCCGAGGACTCTGAGTGGCTTGGGCGAGAAAACTTACCTACAACTAACGAGACAATTGGCAATGTTATGTTTGTTCGAGCATGTTTAGTGAAAGTCGTAGTGTTAGCCATCTACTTGGGATGGTATAGAACTAGCACCTGTAATGTGGGGACGGCTGAGAGTACATGCTTGACCAGCGTGGCTCTCGTATCACATAATATGAATTGGGCAGTCCATCCAACGATATTCTTTGTTAGCTTGTCCAAAAAGCGGTTGAAAATCAATGCTCTTAGCTTGGTAAAGGATAGAGGCATACCTAAATAGGTGAAGGGGATGGTGCCAATCAGCCATGACAATGGCTGCCCAACGGTCTCATTGTCGATATTGTCACATAAGATAGGTAGAGGCTACTCTTGGTGACATTGGTAACAAGGCTATCGACATTGCCAAAGAAAGTGAGTATGGTGTTGGTAGCGACAACATCATCTATCTTTTGTTGAATGATACCGCTGCACTGTCAGCATATAAAGAAGTCATGTGTCTAAACAGTTCCTTTTCAGGGAAAAATGTGTCTAAACAGTTGAGGGTTGAGGGGTGAAAGAACACCTTCAACGTGCGCCAAGTTGAACAGGCAGCTATATAGTCCATGACAAGCACAAATAATAATGCGGACAGGGGTTACTCTGTCAAGGACTTTTCTTTTGGAAGATGTAGCCAAAAAGGAATTTGTTCACTGAAATGCACATGCCGACATACGGAAGCAGAGATGCAATCCAACTCCACCTCTGGCCAAAACCTCTGAAGACGAGTAACTGCATTAGGAGCTCCAGGATAGCGAGTCAAAGGCTTTAGAAATATCCAGCTTCAGCATTTTGCTTGGGATATGCTTCTCATGTAAAATTTTGTTCAATCTTTGCACAATGAAAATTACATGAATGGTTTGACGAATGCGCGCCTTGGCTCTGCTAGACTAGCGTTGGCATCGGGGATAGAGCTATAAATCAATGGAGGGGGAGGGGGGGCACAAATTGCCAAGCATTTGGGGGCGGGGACACAAATAGTTGGGTGGAATGAAATTTTTGAAGGGTTGTACACAATTTTATCAATCTTGGAGGGGGTTGTGGCTCATCCTTGCCCCCACTAGCTCCATTAGAGATTAGCATTAATGGTTATGCTTGGGCGCTAGAGCTTCAGCAACAAGCTTCCCTGAACAAGTGTACCAGGCTCATCGTTGACAAATCGCTTGACATCGAACCAGTTTCAGACTTTACCAGAAGCATCATTGCCACTAAATTAAGATAGCTCATCCCTAAGAGTTCATGGATTAAATTTGTGAATCATTTACATAACATCCTGCTTGATGGTTGTCACGTGCTAGGATTAGTACCGACCACAAGATCAATGAATGTGACACACTTGGGGTACAACTCCGAGGAAAAATGAAGGTTGGCAGGGCTCACGAGCCTTAGGGTTTGTGATGGAGGGTTTCAAGGGCAAGCTCATCTTTTGTTCCCGTCACAAGAAACTCTAATGCAATTGGTAGCCTATGGAGGAGCAATGCATGAAATAGAGGGATTGGCAATGACCCGGGAAGAGGAGCCGTTGCTACTAGGAAGAGCACAAATGGTGTTGTTGCTCGTGAGTCCACCACACCAGCCGAAGAGGACTTCATCACCACCACAGTTGCAAGCATAGCTACTCTTGAGATTTGTCGCATGGCTAACTCTTGAGGGCACCCCATTACTACTAGAGTTTTCACCATCGTGGTTGTAGGTTGTACTCCTACCACTTCTCGTAGGTGCAGGTTTTCCCTCTCACCTAGGTGTGTTCCTCTAGATAAGAGGAAGGACTTCAATGGAGGTTGCGCGTGTCCTACGTGTGCTCCTCCTTGGTGAAGGTCTTAATGGGGATGCCCTTCTCTAGATGTGCAATGGCAACCCGGTCGGTTGATGCTTCCTCCTTGAGTTCTTCAATGTTTGCCACAAATTTCTTGAGGATGGTGCACTGCAGTTCATGCACAAGTTCCTTATGCCCAAAAATATTTTCATCCAGGAGCTTGGCAATTTCCTCAAGGATTGGTAAGTGTGGTACGAATTTTCACACACTAGGATATTATTGGTAACGGTCGTAAGACCGATGAACGTGACACAATCGGGGGTACAACTCCAAGGAGCGAAGATTGGCCAACCATGGTGCCATGGATGAGAGGAAAGAAGGTTGGGATCATGTGTTAGATCTTTGCTAACCATGGTGCCATAGGGAAGATACGACTTGAAGTCTAAGCAAGACATAACCTGAACTTTCTGAACATCAAATCCCTATCTTCCTAAATTTCTTTCCTTCCTATTTTTTTAGAAATCCCTTTTAATTAGAAGCTTTTGCTTTCCCTCCTTATTTTTCTGCCGCAAGGAGTAAAATTTCTTTCCTTATTTTTGGCTATCACGTCGAGGTTTATATAGAAGCCGTGGACAGAGGAGCGCTCCACACCTTCTAGCTTCCTTGTATTCCTGTCACAATGATTAATTTTTATCTTCGTTATTTCTCTATACACGTCGGTTGAAATCCCCTCTCTTATTTCCGTCCTTGTTTTTCCAACAGAGACTCAATATCCTATCGTTCCTTATTTCTGTGCAAGTCTGACCCACAAGCAGCCAGCCATGCACCAGTCCACCTTCCCACAAGTCAACCAACAATTCCATCCGATTAGAGCTGTTTCACTATCACTTATTTTCCTCTTTTATTGAGGGAGTGTAATTCCTTTATTCCGAAATCCGCACATCACCTTCTATTAAAGCCGCCTGTTGGTGCCTTAGACAACTCCTGAAGGTATATAAGTTAATGGATTTTTTTTTGTAAAAAGGCGAGGTGGGACTTTTAAATAGTTAGCAAACAAGCTATCTAAACAAAAGCATTGTCAGTGCGCTTGGTTAGACCCTCCTTCATCGAAAGGGAGGTGTCGAGTTCGACCCCCACATTGAGCAACTATATTTTTTCCTCAACGACCCTACACACACCAAGAAATTATGTTTTCTATTCGCATCGGCCCAACGTGGCCTAGACGGCGCACGAGCTGGGGACAAACGCGAGTGATCGCTGGTGAAGGTATACCTACAATATGTATATTTATGGAGTGCGGTTTGAATACCAAAAAATATATTTTTTCCTCAACGACCCTACACACACCACGAAATTATGTTTTCTATTCGCATCGGCCCAACGTGGCCTAGACGGCGCACGAGCTGGGGACAAACGCGAGTGATTGCTGGTGAAGGTATACCTACAATATGTATATTTATGGAGTGCGGTTTGAATACCAAAAAATATAGGGACTTCTGTGCAAAATTATTGATGACGGACGGGCAGAAGCGCTAATGACTATTTGTAAGTAATAGATTAAGATCACCATTTCGGTGACATGAGCCATCCAAAACACTAGAAATGGTTTCGTTTTCCAAGGTCTACAGCCAAATCTATACGGACACGAGAGGAGATTTAAGAAAGAATGAAATTGCTCGTTTCAGAGCTAAAAGGAAAACATACGAGGCTGCAACCTTTTATTGATACTTTCATCTGACTTGTTGTAGAGGGCTTGAGGCCTTGTATTAGTTTTTTTTCTGTTCTCATGTTTTCCTGTACAACTTTTTAACACAGTACTCCCCGTCTTAAAATATAAGATGTTTTTGCCGTCCGAACTGCAAAAATCTTATATTTTCGTACAGAGGAAGTAATATATTGGGATATATATAAGTAGGGGAATCTACCGTACTACCATTAAAAATGTGCTACGATCTCATAGATATTAAAAAATATGCCACGATCTCATAGATATATTAAAAAACTTGATCTGAACACTCAAGCTCACAGGCCAGCTTGCCAGATTCGACCAAATGAAGTGCCGTGTGATTCCAAACCTTGTTTTTAAAATTCACCGTAAAAGTGAAGTTGCTAAAAGAGGGCGGCGACAGAAAGAGAATTCTGCTCAAAACGGAAAAGAAACATTCGGCCGTGCGGGCCAGTTTCATTACTACTACTAGTTGTAATAGCCGAGAGACACATAAAACAGTTCATTTCCTGCAGAAATCAGGAGATAACCTAAACAGTAAATAACAAGTCGGGATTAATGGGCGCGTCTGGTAACAACGTACCTCCCCTGGCACGAACTGCTCGATGTAGCTGGCCTCGTTGTGCTCGCTCATCCGGTTGCGCATGTAGGGGTCGCAGGAGACGTAGAGCATGCTTGGATACGTTTTAGTCCCATGACTAAAAGTAGTGGGACTAAAACTTGCTAGTCTCATCCATGCTTGGATCCAAGTACTAAAGAGACTAAAATCTAGTTATTGAGCATTTATTATCCTCCAAACCCTCCAATCCAGAACTAAGGAGAGGAATTAAATGAGGAGAGAGAGAGCTAATACATATTTTAGTAGGTTTCCCATGACTAAAAGATTTTAGCCTCAAGACTAGTCCTAGCCTCTCTTTAGTCAGGGGTGCTTGGAACTTTAGCCTCTAAAAGAGACTATTTTTAATCAGACTAAAAATAGTCCCTTGTATCCAAGCACCCTCGTAGAGGTTCTTGACCATCACGGACGCCGACCCAGGCGGCACGGCTAGCCGAACGACGCCGGTGACGAGCTCCAGGTCGTCCTCGGTGGGGCACCCCGTCACGAACTGCTTCAGGATCACCCCCTTGTTGCTCACCTCTGCCGCCGCCATTGCTCTTCCTTGCTGCTTCGATGGCGTGTACGGCCGCCGATGAGGCCTCGAGTGGTTTGATCGACGCGTGAGACGGCGCGGACGCGGGTGTTGACAGTGGCCTTTCTAACCGTCGTGCGCTGCGAGGGGCGTACGTAGGTTTTGTATATGCGGAGGATGGAGCCGGCGGTGCGACCATGTGCGTATAGAGCTGGTGATCAGTCAGCTGTCAGCCGGATCTCGATTGATCCGGAACCAGTTGGCAGCAGCACCGGACAGGGAGGCCACGGCCATGGCCTCGCATCCCGCGATGCTGGTACCTAGTGGGGAACGCCCGCGATCAATGTCGGTTGACCTCGTGTGAACGATGAGAGTCGTGTTAGGCGACGATCAGAGTATCTTTTCAGTTGGTGACGGCGATTGTGAAAGCGAGATAATATGTACAGCGCACTTTGCATTTTTTATTGGGAAACACTTTCCCTCGCACGTCTGATTTATTTCCTTCGTCAGACCAATCCTCTACCATTGATTCGTTTTCCATCTAATGGCCGAAAATGTCTCCCTCTCTCTCCACTCCATGCACCCATTAATCAAGGATAAAAGCAGCCCTACCAACCCGTTAATCATGCACCCACGGTTAGGAAAATCAAAACCGAACCATAACTAATGGCTCCACCGCTTTCTCTCACCTTTCTCGGCGATCCCTCCGCCAGCTCCGACGCCCTCTCCTAAAGGCGAGCATGGTGGCCTTCTTTGTCTGGACCTGATCATGGTGAGCACCTCTCCGATCTGGACATGATTTCACCCTTCCGTTCCTATCTTGCTGTAGCGCATTCGCTAACTTACCCGTGTGTAGGCCTTCAACATCGGCGCACCAAGGAGCCTCACTAACGCTGCAGAGGAGGGCGTCCCTTCACAACGGCAACAGGACGATGCATCGCTCGTCCATATGACATGCTACATACGTGCCGTGCTTTTTCATTTTGAGTTTCACATGCTTCGTACGTGTATGTACTACGTAGTCATCCTGTTTTTTTTCAACAACCAATTCTTGCTTCCCTAATTTCACATATATCATGGACAATATGCGCATCAACTCCCTTGATGATCTGAGTTTTAATGACTACCTAGAAATATTTTGTTATTCCCACTTTTAAAAATTTATGCTTCCACTATGCATATTATGTTGGATTGCATGATACAGTATGATACTTCCAAAATTTCATGCTTATACACTTAGTTTGTTTCATAATATGCACCGTACTTGTGTTTCTTCAACAATTTGCTTCATATCTTTCACGCTTGTGCTTCTACACTGTGTTTAATTTGCTTCATAAGCACCATAGATGTGTTTCTTCAACAATTTGCTTAAACAGTTACACGCTTGTGCTTCCACACTGTATTCTATTTGCTTCATTTCCATGTTTCATATTGTTATTAGGCGTTCTACTCATAGTCAAATCAAACAATTCGTGCTTCATAAATTTCTGCAATTGCTGCGGGAGCGGAAGAAATGCGTTTCCTATGGTGAGCATGGAGCGGTAGTCGATGGTGGGCATGACCCGTGGAATGAAATTGAGCATCTCAGTGGCTACTGTGCTAGTCATTGTCTTGGAAGCATTGTAGCAAAGATGCACACTCGCCTGTTGCGGGTTAAGAGTGTTGCCCCCTCCATGGTGGCATCTTCGTTGTTCATCACTGGACTCCCCTGCGGCTCAATGACACCGACATCCAGTGACTTGCGGGTGAAACCGACTTTGTTGAGGCTAGGTCGGACATGATTGATGTAGCGAAGCGAGGAAAGATGTGGATGGTGTTGCAACTGCTATGGAATTGCTAGTAAACCAATTGCAAGCATAATTATGAAATCATATATGAAAAATAATGAAAGCACATCACGTGACAGTGCTTGGAGATTTTTTTCCCTATGGATTATAAAGCATGCACTAGAGTGTTGGAAGCATCACCTCCACTTGATTGAGATAACTACAAAATAAAAGGGAACCATTGTTTGTGGGTAACACACGTTTTCGCCACCTAGAAATAAGGTTTCTCCCGACAGAAGCAAATATTGCCTTGCAGATGGAAAATAATTCTTCTTTTGATGCAAATCCAGTTGCATTAGAAGCAAAATCTGTAATCAATGGTAACAATTTTTTGTTGCTTAAGAAACATAATAAATTTGTTACTATGTTGGATTTAGTTTTTTTTATTAGACAGAAGCACTAGCATTGGAAGGAAATTTTAGTAGCAGCGGAAACAAATTTTTGTTCAGCGGAGGTTCCAGGAAAATAAGTAGGACGATATTAAAACATAAAAGTGGGAGATTAAATGGAATTGTAATATCATAATAGCGTGATTGTAGGAAGCAATTATTTGTAGGAAGCAATGATTCCCTTTGTACTCGCTCCGTTTTTATTTAGTTCGCATATTAGCTTTGGTCAAAGTCAATCTTTACAAACTTTGATCAAGTTTATATACAAAAATATTAAGATATACAATAACAAATCAACAACATTAGATTTATTATTAAATGTACTTTCACATCGTATAGATTTATTATGATAAATGTCTATATTGTTTTCTATAAACTTGGTCAAACTTTACGAAGTTTGATTTCAATCAACTCTAATATGCAGAGTAAATAAAAACGAAGGAAGTATATATGAAAGCAAAGATACGTGCTTGAGATACCTTTGAAGCATTAACTTCCTTCCTGGATAATACCACTAGCATTCAATGGTGCAATCACACGAATCAACATTAATTGGTTCTCGTTTTAGAAAATCCTAACAGAACGTGCCTTATCCAATGGCTATGCGATCCTGTCCAGTGGCATGCTACTGGTCTGAGACCTTTTCTAATGCAAAGGTCCTTAGATGATGTGCTGAGTGCATTAAATATCTTAGCAACTCAAGTCCTTAATGCATATGTGCTTAACTTGTTTTTGTTAAGGCTGGTTGTAGTGGAGAGTATCATATAGTAGTATCATGCATATGATACTAGTGTATGCTACTACATTCCTAATGCATAGTATTATACTCCCTCCGTTCCTAAATACTTGTCTTTCTAGTCATTTCAACAAGTGACTACATACGGAGCAAAATGAGTGAATCTACACTCTAAAATATGTCTATATACATTCGTATATAGTAGTCATTTGAAATGTCTAGAAAGACAAATATTTAGGAACGGAGGAAGTATATTAATATCATGTAGTACTCTATTTATTGTCATGCATGACACAAAGTAGCATATCATTTATTATGATACTGTATCATGATATGATACTCCACAATCTCTTTCCTCATTTAAGGCTATGACACCTCATCAAAATAGCCTAGTTGACATGCATGATACTAGCTATGATACTACCATTACAACTAGCCTAAGCTCACTTTATTTAATGAGTTGACACCTAAAGTCTTTTATGCATCGGTCAAATTGTTTCATTTAAGTGCTTTGCCTAGGTTCTCGTGCTTGACGTTGCTTCTTCCTAGGGTCACCAAAGTACTCCCTCCGTCCGGGTTTATTGGGCCCCTCGACCAAAACTCAGAGGGTGCTTGGATCCAAGAGACTATTTTTAGTCAGACTAAAAATAGTCTTTTTAGAGGCTAAAGTTCCAAGCACCCCTGACTAAAGAGAGGCTAGGACTAGTCTTGAGGCTAAATTTTTTTAGTCATAGGAAACCTACTAAAATATGTATTAGCCCTCTCTTTCCTTATTTAATTCCTCTGCTTTAACACATGCAAGTCCTGGATATTATTCTCAATAACTTGATTTTAGTTTTTTTAGTATTTGGATCCAACCATGGATGAGACTAGCAAGTTTTAGTCCCACCATTTTTAGTGATGGGACTAAAACGTATCCAAGCACCCTCTCAGGTACAAGGTTGATTAGTTGTAACCGTGCGAGATTTTCTAGGGGTGGAACTGCCAACAAGCGTCGGCCAGCTTAGCACGCGTGACTCTCGACGAGAACCCACAGTTGTTGTATGCAACGCATCGGATTGGGCCTTTGCCGCAGGATCAATAGGGTATTTAGGGTCCGGCTCTCCTGCTGGGAACCCTGCATGTAGTATTGTGCAGGGCCAACCAATTTGTGACACGTGTACTGATGGCTCCAACATCTTAAAAAATTTCAGTTTGGATACTCAAATTCTTTTATCGCTCCTCATCCTCACGGTCACGAACGATTTGAAAAGCCGTTAGTGCCTTCATGAGATAATTCCTGTGAACTATGTGAGCTACGACCGGTCGTAGCGTACATGCATGCCGCTGTGGCCATGGCGGGCTGCTATTGCATCCATTACGAAGTGCCAGACGTAGCCCGGCCGGGCAGCCGCCGTGTCGCGCTCATTCACTTCACGTTCAGGTAGTGATCAGGACCAGCGCCGCCGGTAAAGACGACCTGCAATCCACTTGCCCACGTCCAACCCGACCTTGTGCGCCCGGCGCCCTCATGCTGGTTCGAGCAAATCTGCAGAGGGAAGGACTCCGCGGGTGAAACAAGCGAACACGGTAGATGTGTCACTGGCGCGGGCGCAGGCGCCGCCAAGCTGCCGACCATGAATACTGCCCCACGCGATGTACGTTACGAGCTCACGGAGGCACTAACGGCTGCTCAAAGAGTCCCTGAGGAAGGAGATAGTAAGAAAAAGGAAAAGATTTTAAGATGTGGGGCCTGTCAGTACACATGTCACACATTGGTTGGCCCTGCACAATAATGCGTGCAGGGTTCCCAGCAGGAGAGCCGGACCCGGGTATTTATTACGCAACACTGGTTACTAGACAAAAGTGTGCATGCATGTCACATCCCTAGCTTCTGGCATTGCTCTAGGCTAGACCTCATGTGAGCATCATGTTTAAATTCAAATAAAATTGAATTGAGGAATTTTCAAAGCCTCAGAAGACCTCTAAAAATAACCAACACTTAAATTTCATCAAATGAGTCCAAGAAAATGTTCCTGTTATTCCATGGAAATATTGGTGAGAGGTAAAATTTAAACCAATATTTTTGGAGTCACAGAGATATTTATTTTGGCCATTTGAATTAATCCAATAACTATTTGCTTTGGATTTATATTTAATACATATTAAATATGACTCCAAATAATTCTGGGAGTTTGTGAGTGGCTTTGTATATATTTTAGCAAGCCACATAATAAACTACAGAATTTATTAAAATGGTTTAGTTGCTAAACTAAATCAAAACAAATACAAAAAAATATAGAAAATGGAAATTAAAACAGAAAGAGAGAGGGAGAGAGTTTTACCTGGCCACTTACCCGTGCAGCCCAACAGGACCGGCCCAGCGCGGCCCAGCCCACCTCCTTCCCCCCTTGTCCTCTTCTTCCTCTGCCAGTAGGTAGAGGCGAGGCGTGGCGCGCGCCCGAAGAGCGCCGGCCACCTCCTGCTTCGCCGTGGCAGCCTCCCCGACTCCCTCGCGACGCCACGGAGACGCCCTCGCCCCCTGCACCTCCCCTCTCTCCCCCTGGACCCCATTCCCTCCTCTGTTTCCCTCTCGCGCACACCACCGAGCGGAGCTCGCCGCCATCGTCGCCGTACCCATGGCCACCGGCCACCCCTAGCCTCACCGACGCCCCAGGAAGCTCCGCCGGTCCTCCCTCGACCTCCTCGTCGTGTCACGCGACCAGAAGAGCCCCGGAACGCCACCCCCGACGTTTCCCCCTTGCCGGCCGCCGAGGATCTTCTCCGTCGATTCGGCCACTCCGGCGCGCCCCCGAGCCGGCTAACCATCCCTACGGCACCGCTGTGAGCTCCTACGCCTCCCCTCCCTCTTTTCCCCTTCGATTGCGCCCTGTAGCCGCCGCCCCACGAGCACCCGAAGCCGCCGTCCGCCATGGCCGGTGAGCTCCGTGCTCCCGAGCTTCTCCGCCTGCGCTCGTTGCCTCCGGGTGTTCCTGGTGACCCCAGCATCCCGTAGAGTCCATCGGCCGCGCCCGCCGTGCCGTGTAACGCCGAAACCGAGCACGCCCGAGCTCCGGCCGCCGCTGCCGAGCTCGAGGCCATCGTCTCCGGCCGCCCTAGCTGCTGCTGCTTGCTGAAATGGGCGCGGGTGAGCTCCAGCTCCCCGTAGCCGCTCTCCTCCGTCCATTTGGACGCCGGAGGAGCGAGCCCGCGCCCTCCGCCGCG
>NC_041388.1:130897481-130919247 GCF_002162155.2 Triticum dicoccoides | reverse complement strand
GAGCCGCCGGCGGGTTAGGCCCTGCTGACCAGGGGTTTGACCCCCCCTGGGTCGATGACAGGTGGGGCCAGCCCCCCTGTTAATTAGCTTAGTTTATTTTAACTAATTACCCCCCTGCTGACACTGACATGCGGGCCCAGGCTCTAATTAAAATTAGGTTAGTTAGTTAGTCACTGACGTGTGGACCCCACACGTCAGGTTTGACCTGGAGGCGCCCAGTTGACCTGCTGACGTCATGATGACGTCAGGCTGGCGCATTAATTCAATTACTGGATTTATTAATATTCAGGAAATTTCAGAAAATGCCTAAAACTTCTAAAATTCATAGAAAATTAACCGTAACTCCAAATTAAATAATTTATATATGAAAAATTATCAGAAAAATTCAAGGAATCCATCTGTACCATTTTCATGCATGTTAGAACAACTTATAGGTGCTGTTTAGCACAAATCAATTAAATGGCATTGGAATAATCACATATGGAGTTTGAATTTGAATCTTGGATTCAAACCAACTTCATTTAATCTGGTTTTAGATGCATTAGCCCAAAACACATTCATATTGCCATGTCATGAGCATGCATCATACTGTGCATTGCATTGATTGTGTTCCCTTCTGTGTTGCCGGTATTTGTCCCCTCTCGATAGACGTGATACCGATGATGCGATCGTTGACACTGATGAAGACTCAATGCTATCTTCAGAAGTGCCAGGCAAGCAAAACCCCCTTGTTCATTCCGATACAATCCCACTCTCTCGCTCCTGCTCTCTTTTACTGCATTAGGACAACAACGATTCATCTGTTACCTGCTGCGGTAGCTGAACCCCTTTATCCTTTGCATGACCTGTCATTGCCACAGTAAATAGATGAAACCCACTAGCATGAGTAGGAGTTGTTTGAGCCCTGTTGTGCCTACTCATTCATGCTTGTTTGTCACGCCTGCTACTGCTTAGAGTTGAGTCAGGTCTGATTCATCCGGGATGAATCAGAGGCGTGTGAACATGTCCTACTGTGTATGAGCTAAGTGTGTGAACACGTTTTGGTAAAGGTAGCGGTGAGAGGCCATGTAGGAGTACATGGTGGGTTGTCTCATTGCAGCCGTCCTCAGGAACTGAGTTCTGTGTTTGTGATCCATGATTCAGCTACTACCACGCATTGGGCCCGAAACCAATGGACCCTCTCGGCTTCTTGATCACCCTTGTCCTCTGTCCAGGAGTTGCAAGTAGTTTCTGGTGTTTGTAGTATGCTGGAGGCCGTGGGCAGCGCTGACCGTAGGGGTGGGCTGTGATGCGGTAGGCACGTGGCACGGTGTACCGGGCGCCCGTTTGGTGTCTCGGGAACCCTGTTCACATCGTTTGGGGCTGTGAGCGAAACTCCGGCCGGATCTCCTCATGGATGGAACCCGAATAGGCGATAAACCTGGACTAGAGACTTAGGTGATTGGGTAGGTCGTGGCCGACACCCACGTTGGGCTTCCGCTTGAAGGTTGCCGAGTACATGTCGTGTAAACGGCGGTAAGTGGTGAGAGCGTGTGTGAAGAAGTACACCCCTGCAGGGTTAACATCATCTATTCGAATAGCCGTGTCCGCGGAAAAGGACTTCTGGGTTGCTTATATCAGTTCATAGACAAGCGAAAGTGGATACTCTAAAATACGCAAGATAAGCGTGAGTGCTATGGATGGCGTTCTTGTAGGGAGACGGGAGCGATTCCATAGTGGTGTATTGATATGGTGAATATGTGGACTCGTGTGCGCCACCTCAAAAGAGTTACTCGCAGTCATAGTTCAGGTTAGCCACCGAGTCAAAGCTGGCTTGCTGCAGTTAAACCCCACCATCCCCTTTGTTGATAATGATGCATATGTAGATAGTTCTGATGTAAGTCTTGCTGGGTACATTTGTACTCACGTTTGCCTATTTTATGTTTTGCAGAGAGACTTCAGTCTCACTAGTAGTTCCACGTGGACTTCGACGTTTAGCTTGTTACCTCAGCTACGATCTTGTGCCTCGGCAGGATTGGTAGATAGTCAGGCTTCTCAGCCTTTTTCATTTATAGATGTCTGTACTCAGACATGTTAAGCTTCCGCATGTGCTTTGCCTTGTATGCTCTGATTGTTGGGTCATAAGACCCATGTTTGTAATATCTCGCTCCTCGGAGCCTATTGATTAAATTACTTGAGTTGTAGAGTCATGTTGTGATGCCATGTTGTATCTGCACATATCGAGCATATTGTGTGTATGTTGTTGAAATGCTTGGTATGTGTGGGGTCTGACTATCTAGTTGTTTATCCTTAGTAGCCTCTCTTACCGGGAAATGTCTCCTAGTGTTTCAACTGAGCCATGGTATCTTGCTACTGCTCCGGAACACTGAGGCTGGCCGGCATGTGTCCTTCTTCGTTCCTGTGTCTGTCCCTTTGGGGAAATGTCACGCGATGAATACCGGAGTCCTGTTAGCCCGCTACAGCCCGGTTCACCGGAGTCCTGCTAGCCCAGTGCTACAGCCTGGATTCGCTCGCTGATGACCGACACGTTCGATGCTGGGTCATGGATGCCTGTCCCTGTAAGTCTGTGCCACTTTGGGTTTACGACTAGCCATGTCAGCCCGGGCTCCTTATCATATGGATGCTAGCGACACTATCACATACGTGTGCCAAAAGACGCAAACGGTCCCGGGCAAAGGTAAGGCGACACCCGTGGGAATACCGTGCGTGAGGCCGCAAAGTGATATGAGGTGTTACATGCTAGATCGATGTGACATTGAGTCGGGGTCCTGACAGCGTTGGTATCAGAGCTTGACTGCCTGTAGGATTACCAAGCCAAACTGGTCGAAATTGAGTCTAGAAGTTCTTTAGTTATATAAGGGAATTGATTGTGGGATGGAACGTAAGGCTCTTTTACTCCTTATACCTTATGCCTTCTGATCTGAGTCATCTTATCTTTCCTGCGGGGATTAAGAACTAGGCTATCTTTTCTTTCTATCAGGATCACGTGTTACTAATCCATAGACTTATAGATTGTTGGATTTAAGCTTGAGTTCAGTTTCTACTACTTCCGTATGTTAATTGTTGATCTCGAAACCTTGATATTGTGCTTCTAAGTGGTTATGCCACCAATTTTGAGAATGTCTCAAGTCTTTTCTGAGCATTTACAGCCGTTATGCTGTCCGAGTCATTCCAGGTTTCTAAATAGTCTGATGCATTTGCAAAATCCTTTTTCCTCTGGTTTCGATGCTCCTTTATGCCAGCTCAATCACACTAATTATGAGTTGAGGTATCCTATTGCCTTGACATTATGTTGGAGTTACTGTTATGGCCCTAGGTGTTTAGGGAGTCACCTAGTAATCTAGCAATGTTTTGTGATCCCAGTGTGATGATTCTGGCCTTTATCCTCGAAAGCATTCCGTGATGCTACTTAGTAATAGGTATTCTGTTCCTGGGTTCTTGGACCCGAGATTCACTCTACTTACTTCATGTTGATAGGGTTTGCTAGTTCCTTTAGGATATTAGTAACTTTGCGATAGTCCTCGAGGTCCGTGGTATTTCCTTCTTCCAAATACTATGGACCGCTTATGGCAGATGTTTATTGGATCAAAGATCACAATTAGAGTACTCTTGAGGAGATCTCCATTTATAAATCGTGACTCTGCCAGTCTTACCTCTCTGCATGGGTTATCTGGAAGAAATGTTGATCTCGCTCGACATACTAATCTATGCATCCACACCTCAGAAAATTATATGTTCCTTTGAGTTGTCCCTCTTTAGTTGTCTACTGACCTTCGTCTATCAATTGATAGTCAAGAGTATGCGTGCGTTCGTTTATCGATGCCTATTACTCTTGTGGTTCGTCAAGCCATTCTATCGCGGAATGACTAGGAGAAACAAACTCCAGTACCTCTTCCATATCCAGGATTGAGTCAAAGAAGTTGTATGCCGCAGATCAAATGCCAATCCAGCTTTTGGTTCTGTTCTACCTTGGAGTATTACCCCCTTTATGTCAGAATTGTCATGAGAACTGCACCAACTCTCATGAATTTTGACGTAGTGATACTTCTCACCATCATTAGTCATTCCTCGGCCTCGTGTTGATGCAACCGGAATACCGACAAATGAATTGTGATGTGTGAAATCAATACGCCTAGCAACCTCGTTGCTGGGTAGTTAAAGGACAATAATTTCATTCTTAGTGTGTTGGTTATTGAATCATCATTCTAAGATTGATCGTGCTACCTAGTCCATTCTCCTGGTTCACTCCTCGATCGATGAGTTAGGATTATTTCAAATCCTTGCTCTATTGATCATATCGTCTTGCCCTGAAAAGCAAGATTGTTCTCGAGTGTAGTAACATATCGGTGGTTCGTGATTTTCCGAAGATCTTCTCGGAAGTATTACCAGGTTGTCACCTGACCGCTGTGTTGAGCTCGTGATCAAGTTGGTTTATACTGTAAACCACCCTTTCTCCAAGAATCCGTGTTGGACACCCTGAGCTAGTTGGATAAGCTAAACAACAACTTGGAGAGTTGGAAGATAAAAGCTTGTCCGACTTAGTTCATGTTAAGGGATATCTTTTTGTGTGTGTGTGTGTGTGTGTTGAAGAAAGATGATATCTTCATCAGTTGATCCTTGTGAACAATTGTTGGATCTATTATCTTACCCAAACCTTTGATTGAGTATGGGCTATCATCCAATCAGACCAGAACCAACGATATTCGTAATGTTGTCTTATTCGTGGTTGATCCCTCGAGCATACACCATTGCATCTTTGGCCTGACCAATGCTATCACTTGTTCACTTAACTATGGAATTCCTTTTAAAAGGAAACCCAGATGAATTATTGTTGAGCCTATCGACAACATCCTTGTCTTCTCCATAATTTTGCTGAACATTAAGTTAGTGTTGGAAACTTTTGAAAGCATTTCCTTCATGCTAGCTCATGAAGTATTTGTTTGATGAAAGGAGTGACTTCCTCTTATACACGTGCATTTGGTGAAAGTTGCCGCCGTGAATTTGAGAAAGTTAGTTTTGCTTCCTCTGGGATCATCCCAAGTAAGTCATGCATATGTGCGAAGTATTCTATGGTTTGGAGACTTGCAACCTTCATTCCATATGTGTTCCGAGCACACTAAGCCACTGATTGATTTGTTCAAGGAGAAGAAGTTCCTTCTTAAGAGCATGCCTTATGCAAGGACTTCAATGTCCTCGATTATGGTTCCCCACCTGAACTCGGTGGTGTTTAATTATAAGACTACTACGTGGCCATGCTTGTCTGGGACAACGTGTTCACATGTTTGTAGCAGATCCAGCTCATGCTTTGGAGCTTGCTATCGTAGCTCATTTCCCGAGAATCCCGCAACGTCATCCCGTCGATTTGTGTTGCAAACTTTCATTTTTCTTCCTAGACTCGATGAGTCTGGAATATCCTGACACCAACCAGATCTGAATCTCAGGCAGATATGATGGTTGGAATATTTCCCAAGAATTATAATATTGGTCGCGCGATAACCGGTAAAGTGGATGTCGTGGCCAACACACCCAGCCGGAAGACCTGTTATTATAATATCTTGATTGATGAAGTTGGCCACCTCCCCATAGGGATTTCGTAGGGTTTACTCCCTAGTTGCCCCTATGGATTTCTGTGTTCCGAAGTCTGGCCTTTTACTTGATGTTCTAGATATCAAACCATATCTATGGGTGGATTACGCTAGCACATCAAGGAGAACATTAGAAGCGGAGTGCTAAATGTCTCTCGGTCGATCATCCAGATTTTATTTGCTTGGCCTCGCTAAGGTGAAATCTGAGAAAGTGTTATCCTCCTTCGCATCTGCATCGTCCATCACTATTCATCATGGTAGTATGTTGTGTTGTCAGCACCCTTGACGCGGTTGTTGGTAAAACCTTGATGAATATGGAAATGCTCAAGTTCTTGAGAGCACGCACAAGCGCTACGTGTTATCCTCGGCACTAGCTGGGTTTGCTCTCAGTCCCCTCGGCAATGCTATGACCTACTCAAACAGTGAATTCACTCTCTATTGTTGGGTTCTTCCCCAGTTACTAGAATCATTCCCAGCATTTGCATTTTGTTCCCAGCTTGCACCGCCAATGTGCCATTCTACCATGGATCTCTTCCATTTCCGGTGATAAGCAAATTCATCCATTACGTTGTCTTCAACAAGGTAATCCACATCATCCAAGTCCGAGTATGCCATTCTACCGACCCCCTCCAAATGATCGCTTGTGATTGCCTTAGGCTGGTATAAAGAGTTTCAATGATCTTTGAATCAAAGGTAATTCTTTTTGCCACTTAAGGGGATATCTCTACGAGTCACCCTCCCTAAGGTGCATCGTTATGGTATCATGGCAACTCAACTCCTTGCTACGTTGGCAATCGTTTAACACCTTCTTCAGTGTGGAATTATTGTCTACCTAGTGAACCTTCGTCATCCGTTTCTTTCCACCCCTCTTGATGTGTATCTCGTGTCTCAACCCGAGAGATGGTCCTATGTCTCATTCCGTGAGTTGTTCGATCTTCAAGAAGATCGACCCTTCTAGAGTCTCCTTCTTTCCTCCATGTCATGTTGGCAGGATTCTCAGAGCAAGACATCAAGACAATGATGGTGAATGAATCAACGTTCAACTGAAGTGCACCCTGGATCGTGAAGATTATACTAGTTGCGTTTCCCCTTCACCTTACCCTATGCTTGAATCTCGAGACGAGATTCTTGTTTAGTGGGGGTGAGTTGTCACATCCCTAGCTTCTGGCATTGCTCTAGGCTAGACCTCATGTGAGCATCATGTTTAAATTCAAATAAAATTGAATTGAGGAATTTTCAAAGCCTCAGAAGACCTCTAAAAATAACCAACACTTAAATTTCATCAAATGAGTCCAAGAAAATGTTCCTGTTATTCCATGGAAATATTGGTGAGAGGTAAAATTTAAACCAATATTTTTGGAGTCACAGAGATATTTATTTTGGCCATTTGAATTAATCCAATAACTATTTGCTTTGGATTTATATTTAATACATATTAAATATGACTCCAAATAATTCTGGAAGTTTGTGAGTGGCTTTGTATATATTTTAGCAAGCCACATAATAAACTACAAAATTTATTAAAATGGTTTAGTTGCTAAACTAAATCAAAACAAATACAAAAAAATATAGAAAATGGAAATTAAAACAGAAAGAGAGAGGGAGAGAGTTTTACCTGGCCACTTACCCGTGCAGCCCAACAGGACCGGCCCAGCGCGGCCCAGCCCACCTCCTTCCCCCCTTGTCCTCTTCTTCCTCTGCCAGTAGGCAGAGGCGAGGCGTGGCGCGCGCCCGAAGAGCGCCGACCACCTCCTGCTTCGCCGTGGCAGCCTCCCCGACTCCCTCGCGACGCCACGGAGACGCCCTCGCCCCCTGCACCTCCCCTCTCTCCCCCTGGACCCCATTCCCTCCTCTGTTTCCCTCTCGCGCACACCACCGAGCGGAGCTCGCCGCCATCGTCGCCGTACCCATGGCCACCGGCCACCCCTAGCCTCACCGACGCCCCAGGAAGCTCCGCCGGTCCTCCCTCGACCTCCTCGTCGTGTCACGCGACCAGAAGAGCCCCGGAACGCCACCCCCGACGTTTTCCCCTCGCCGGCCGCCGAGGATCTTCTCCGTCGATTCGGCCACTCCGGCGCGCCCCCGAGCCGGCTAACCATCCCTACGGCACCGCTGTGAGCTCCTACGCCTCCCCTCCCTCTTTTCCCCTTCGATTGCGCCCTGTAGCCGCCGCCCCACGAGCACCCGAAGCCGCCGTCCGCCATGGCCGGTGAGCTCCGTGCTCCCGAGCTTCTCCGCCTGCGCTCGTTGCCTCCGGGTGTTCCTGGTGACCCCAGCATCCCGTAGAGTCCATCGGCCGCGCCCGCCGTGCCGTGTAACGCCGAAACCGAGCACGCCCGAGCTCCGGCCGCCGCTGCCGAGCTCGAGGCCATCGTCTCCGGCCGCCCTAGCTGCTGCTGCTTGCTGAAATGGGCGCGGGTGAGCTCCAGCTCCCCGTAGCCGCTCTCCTCCGTCCATTTGGACGCCGGAGGAGCGAGCCCGCGCCCTCCGCCGCGACTGTTGCCACCGGCGACGAGCCGCCGGCGGGTTAGGCCCTGCTGACCAGGGGTTTGACCCCCCCTGGGTCGATGACAGGTGGGGCCAGCCCCCCTGTTAATTAGCTTAGTTTATTTTAACTAATTACCCCCCTGCTGACACTGACATGCGGGCCCAGGCTCTAATTAAAATTAGGTTAGTTAGTTAGTCACTGACGTGTGGACCCCACACGTCAGGTTTGACCTGGAGGCGCCCAGTTGACCTGCTGACGTCATGATGACGTCAGGCTGGCGCATTAATTCAATTACTGGATTTATTAATATTCAGGAAATTTCAGAAAATGCCTAAAACTTCTAAAATTCATAGAAAATTAACCGTAACTCCAAATTAAATAATTTATATATGAAAAATTATCAGAAAAATTCAAGGAATCCATCTGTACCATTTTCATGCATGTTAGAACAACTTATAGGTGCTGTTTAGCACAAATCAATTAAATGGCATTGGAATAATCACATATGGAGTTTGAATTTGAATCTTGGATTCAAACCAACTTCATTTAATCTGGTTTTAGATGCATTAGCCCAAAACACATTCATATTGCCATGTCATGAGCATGCATCATACTGTGCATTGCATTGATTGTGTTCCCTTCTGTGTTGCCGGTATTTGTCCCCTCTCGATAGACGTGATACCGATGATGCGATCGTTGACACTGATGAAGACTCAATGCTATCTTCAGAAGTGCCAGGCAAGCAAAACCCCCTTGTTCATTCCGATACAATCCCACTCTCTCGCTCCTGCTCTCTTTTACTGCATTAGGACAACAACGATTCATCTGTTACCTGCTGCGGTAGCTGAACCCCTTTATCCTTTGCATGACCTGTCATTGCCACAGTAAATAGATGAAACCCACTAGCATGAGTAGGAGTTGTTTGAGCCCTGTTGTGCCTACTCATTCATGCTTGTTTGTCACGCCTGCTACTGCTTAGAGTTGAGTCAGGTCTGATTCATCCGGGATGAATCAGAGGCGTGTGAACATGTCCTACTGTGTGTGAGCTAAGTGTGTGAACACGTTTTGGTAAAGGTAGCGGTGAGAGGCCATGTAGGAGTACATGGTGGGTTGTCTCATTGCAGCCGTCCTCAGGAACTGAGTTCTGTGTTTGTGATCCATGATTCAGCTACTACCACGCATTGGGCCCGAAACCAATGGACCCTCTCGGCTTCTTGATCACCCTTGTCCTCTGTCCAGGAGTTGCAAGTAGTTTCTGGTGTTTGTAGTATGCTGGAGGCCATGGGCAGCGCTGACCGTAGGGGTGGGCTGTGATGCGGTAGGCACGTGGCACGGTGTACCGGGCGCCCGTTTGGTGTCTCGGGAACCCTGTTCACATCGTTTGGGGCTGTGAGCGAAACTCCGGCCGGATCTCCTCATGGATGGAACCCGAATAGGCGATAAACCTGGACTAGAGACTTAGGTGATTGGGTAGGTCGTGGCCGACACCCACGTTGGGCTTCCGCTTGAAGGTTGCCGAGTACATGTCGTGTAAACGGCGGTAAGTGGTGAGAGCGTGTGTGAAGAAGTACACCCCTGCAGGGTTAACATCATCTATTCGAATAGCCGTGTCCGCGGAAAAGGACTTCTGGGTTGCTTATATCAGTTCATAGACAAGCGAAAGTGGATACTCTAAAATACGCAAGATAAGCGTGAGTGCTATGGATGGCGTTCTTGTAGGGAGACGGGAGCGATTCCATAGTGGTGTATTGATATGGTGAATATGTGGACTCGTGTGCGCCACCTCAAAAGAGTTACTCGCAGTCATAGTTCAGGTTAGCCACCGAGTCAAAGCTGGCTTGCTGCAGTTAAACCCCACCATCCCCTTTGTTGATAATGATGCATATGTAGATAGTTCTGATGTAAGTCTTGCTGGGTACATTTGTACTCACGTTTGCCTATTTTATGTTTTGCAGAGAGACTTCAGTCTCACTAGTAGTTCCACGTGGACTTCGACGTTTAGCTTGTTACCTCAGCTACGATCTTGTGCCTCGGCAGGATTGGTAGATAGTCAGGCTTCTCAGCCTTTTTCATTTATAGATGTCTGTACTCAGACATGTTAAGCTTCCGCATGTGCTTTGCCTTGTATGCTCTGATTGTTGGGTCATAAGACCCATGTTTGTAATATCTCGCTCCTCGGAGCCTATTGATTAAATTACTTGAGTTGTAGAGTCATGTTGTGATGCCATGTTGTATCTGCACATATCGAGCATATTGTGTGTATGTTGTTGAAATGCTTGGTATGTGTGGGGTCTGACTATCTAGTTGTTTATCCTTAGTAGCCTCTCTTACCGGGAAATGTCTCCTAGTGTTTCCACTGAGCCATGGTAGCTTGCTACTGCTCCGGAACACTGAGGCTGGCCGGCATGTGTCCTTCTTCGTTCCTGTGTCTGTCCCTTCGGGGAAATGTCACGCGATGAATACCGGAGTCCTGTTAGCCCGCTACAGCCTGGTTCACCGGAGTCCTGCTAGCCCAGTGCTACAGCCTGGATTCGCTCGCTGATGACCGACACGTTCGATGCTGGGTCATGGATGCCTGTCCCTGTAAGTCTGTGCCACTTTGGGTTTACGACTAGCCATGTCAGCCCGGGCTCCTTATCATATGGATGCTAGCGACACTATCACATACGTGTGCCAAAAGACGCAAACGGTCCCGGGCAAAGGTAAGGCGACACCCGTGGGAATACCGTGCGTGAGGCCGCAAAGTGATATGAGGTGTTACATGCTAGATCGATGTGACATTGAGTCGGGGTCTTGACAATGCAGCTTCCTTTTCTCGCATGCAGCAGAGGTTTAGCCAATGGGAATCGATTTCCCTTAATTAGTGGAACGGGAACCAAAGAGAACGGGCCTGCATGTGGTGCTAGGAGGCCCAATAAACCCGAACAAAAGGAGTACTATCTCTCCTCCTTAAATGTTGTACCATGTTTTTTTTGCTTATGTGGTATGCTTAGCACCTGTCTACGATGAAGCATTGGGAAGGGCCTGATAGAATACTAGCCATCAGTAGTTTGTAAATATGCTACTTTTTTATTTGAACCTGCCATCGTGGCTACTTTATTTCTCTTACGGAACCACACCCACCGTATCAAACTTGCACACGGTTGAGTTACTGTTCTCACGGAAAAGAGAAGATCATGAGATCATACATCAAGTCAATTTGGGCCATTTATTTCTATGGTTTGAAGGGCCCAGATGAATCAATACTATACCTGTTTTGGGTAGTATATTTACTGATTAAGGGCATTTTGGACACTTCAATGATTATCGACAAAGGAAGCTGACGGGCTTAGATTCGTTCCTCAAGCTGGAATGTGCCCCGACACATCGATGTAGAAAAGCTAACCTCGCTCGTAAACTCGCCTGCCGGTCGGATACACAGTCACCTCAAGCACGTATGCAACAAGAACACACATATGCACACGAGACGTTTGTCGATTGTCACAAGCACATATCATCCCTGTGATTTTCTTTATTGCATCAACTCACAGTGTGATTACAAGCTGGCCAGTGGCGGCTAGCATAGCTCCGCGAGGGCAGGATCAAAGATGGGCACTCGATGTTTTCCGTCACAATTCTGCCATGCCGTCGAGTGGCATCATGTCACACGGGGAAGGCGGGTTGATGAAGACGACGTCGAGCCGCGACTCCCACCAGTCAAGCACCAGCGCCGACGTGTAAGTAGTCCACCAGCTCATCGTTCCCACTCATGTGGCTAGTGGCTATAGAGGAACGGCGGTGGGCGTGCGCGTGTGGAGAGACATGGGCTCGACCCATGTCCGAGTCCGAGATAACCCGCGATCCGACGTCTCAGATCGTGGCCCAACTATCAGAAAACTCTCCGTTACTGACTGACAAAAATAAGTGCGTATGTGTGAGCTGAGCTTGGCTCGGCTCATTCCCAAAACCCGCGGCACGGCACGTCATGACGAGGCGGGCAGCGAAGGAGGAGTGCACGAAGGCCTCTTCTATTTTCAAGCTCCAAGAGCATGTAGAAGAGAAACCCTTATAAGGAGGTCCAGCTTCTCTCGAACTTCCGGGTTGGGATTAAATTTCCCGCTACACCTAGTATCAAATAAACCCACATGGAACCTTAGAGATTTTCTGAAATTTTTGGATGGGCCTAAAGCCCACCCCATATTTCAACAAACCCCCACCAGATCTCGAGGGCCCATTGTGTCCTTTGTTTCAATTGCTGTTTCGATATACCAGTGTTTCAGTGAAGACCTGTTAAGGTTGAACTTCACCTAGAGCAAGTAGCTACACTCCTTCACAACTGAACAATGGACTAAGCCTTGAATTGTCAGTTTGGCGTAAAGAAGCTTCACCACATGCCTTACTACTACTAGGCTGTCAAAGGCTGACCCCTCAGATGGAGCATATAAGTCACACTCCTGGCCTATTCATGAGTGACGGAGTCCTGGACTAAGGGGTCCTCGGGTGTCTAGGCTATTTGATATGGGCCGGACTGATGGGCCATGAAGATACAAGGCAGAAGACCTTCCCTCGTGTCCGGATGGGACTCTCCTTTGCGTGAATGGCAAGCCTAGCGTCCGGATGTATAATTTCCTTTCTCTGCAAACCGACTTTGTACAACCGTAGGCCCCTCCGGTGTTTATATAAACCGGAGGGTTTAGTCCGTAGAGGCTATCAAAATTCATACAGGCTAGACATCTAGGGTTTAGCCACTACGATCTCGAGGTAGATCAACTCTTGTAATCCCTATACTCATCAAATACAATCAAGCAGGACATATGATTTTACCTCCATTAAGGGGGCCTGAACCTGGGTAAACATTGTGTCCCCCTTGTCTCCTGTTACCCTCGATCCTCAGACACACAGTTCAGGACCCCCTACCCGAGATCGACCGGTTTTGACACCGACATTGGTGCTTTCATTGAGAGTTCCAGTGTTCCGTCGACAGAAGGTTCGATGGCTCGTTTAATCACCAACAATGATGCCATTTCCGGGAAAGCTTTCCTCCCCAACCAGATTTTTGTGTTCGGCGGCTTCGTTCTATGTGCCAACTCAATTGGCCACCTCGAATATATCGACATATACGCCCCTAGTGATCAAATCAGTTTTGGGAACCTAAATTATGTCGCTGATATCCGAGGAGATTTGATCTTCGAAGGTTTCGTGGCCCCGACTACCGCTTTGGCCTTAGATCCGGGGTAGATCGTCGGGTCCGAAGATGGGAGGTTGGAGCCCGCCGGACTCTCTACTGCGGAGCTCACTACTGGAGATCCGGAGGCAATTGTGTCCTCAGCAAATTCGGAATCATACTGGGTTCCCCCCATCATCGAAAGGCCGGACTCGCCCCCAGACTCTAGCTCCGAACTCTCGAAATCTGCGCCAAGCGAGCGTGGCCAGGAGGCCTTTCCCCTGGCTAGCCTCGCGGACTCTCGTTTCCCCGTCCAATCCTCGCTCTTAAACGAGGCTCTAGACTTGATACGGTCCCTCGCCATTACAGAGGAATCACTTCCGAACTATGCCCAGCCCGGACTAGGGGCCGAGAGCAGGGAATTTTATGTCCCACCCACCACCCACTTAATAGCCACCGTCGAGGACTTAACCGACATGCTGGACTACACCTTCGAAGATATCGATGACATGGACGACGATGTCGGAGACGAACAAGGCCAAGAACCGTCGTTTACCAGAGTTGGATGGCCACCTCCACATATGACGTGTATATGGTGGACACACCCAAAGAGGATGACGACGAAGGCAGGAAAGATCCGGTTGAGGACAAACCTGCTGAGGCACCACCGAAGCGTCGATGCCAGAGACGCCGCTCAAAATCGCGTCGTGATAAAGACAGTAATACCGACACCGGAGACAATAACACTCTAGAGAACGCCAAAGACCCCGATGCCCCCGTCGAGCCCACATCCGAACATGATGATATGGAGGAGGGGCAAGTTAACCCCGATGATCCGATCGAGAATGAGGATTCGGAAGATAGTAACTATCTACCGCTCTTCGAGGATGATGTCAGCCTCGGCAACGAAGATTTCATCATGCCAGAAGAACCCCTCAAGCAGGAGCGCTTTAAGCGCCAACTAATCGCCACTGCAAGAAGCCTTAAAAAGCAACAGTAACGGCTCCAAGCCGAATAGGATACACTCAACGACAGATGGACCCAGGTCCTAGCTGCCGACGAATATGGCCTGCAATGCCCAACAAAGAGTTATCCAAAGCATCGGCTACTGCCACAATTCGATGACGAGGCCTTCGAGCCAATCCCGTCGAAACATGACCGCGCTGATGAACCAGACCGGCCACCACGTGGGCAAGATAAAGCGGCCACCTACGCCGAACACTGAAGGAAATATGCCCTAGAGGCAATAATAAAGTTGTTATTTATATTTCCTTATATCATGATAAATTTTTATTATTCATGCTAGAATTGTATTAACCGGATACTTACTACATGTGTGAATACATAGACAAATATAATGTCACTAGTATGCCTCTGCTTGACTACTGATGAAGACATGTACCTAGGGTAGGGACACGGACCTGACCAAAGAGTCCTACCCTAGGACACCCCTAGAAGAAGTCACCTTTCAATCGACTTGAAGGTATCCCACTTGACGGGTTCAAGACACTCGACCAAGAAGCTATCACTCGACCATGAAGCCAACCACTCGACTGCCAGGAGACCTAAAGTCACTCCACAGGCAAACGGTCGGTTGTTAAGTAGTCTTTATGATCATTATAGCACTTTATTAGGGGCGTTACTAGTAACGCCCAACCTTAAATGTACCTTAAACCCTGCATTACTGAGGGCAGGAGGGGTCCGGCGAACTCTATATAAGCCACCCCCCTCCTCAGTGTGAAGGGTTCGGACCCCTGTATCCATACACGCATAATCCAGTCGACCGCCTCCGGGCTCCGAGACGTAGGGCTATTACTTCCTCTGAGAAGGGCCTGAACTCGTAAACCTCGCGTGTAACAACTTCCCAATAGCCAAGATCTAGCCTCTCCATATTCACCCCCTACATCACTGTCAGAGTTAGAACCACGAAAGTTGGCGCCCACCATGGGGCGGGAATCTTAGCGCCTGATTGGAGAAGTTGCGATTCTTCCGATCCCTTTGATCATGTTTTCTTGCGGAGTTTTGGTGGAGGACCGCAAGATCCGTCTCGGCGCGCTCACCTTCATCGTCGATGACTCCGCCTGGCTTCAGGAGGCACCACTCGACGTCGATGCGCTCCCCGTCCGCGGTGCGATGCATTTCCGCGCATTCGTTCGTGGCGTCCTCCTGCGGCAGCCGTCGACCCAGTATCGGTCGGCCCCCATATCGTCTCCCCGCTCTGCCTCCCACCGGCGCAAGCGCTCTGGTCGGTCGAGACTTCAAAGGTGGGTGAGACATGCCGTGGCTCGCCAGTCGGCCACCCCGCAAGTTGCGGCGATCGAGCCCGATGAATCCCTCTGCGGCCTGTTCGACCTGTCGACTGGCTCCGCGGAGACCGCATCCGAGTGCGACAGCAGCGACCCAGCGGCTGAGATTCTGGCGGTCGACGGAACACACAGTCCTCCCGGTTTCCCTCGCGCTGGTGGAGGCGCGGGTGGAGGCGATCCGTCGCATCCCCACGATGAGTATCTCCCCGAACCTCTCACGTCATTACAGCGAGAGGAGCTTCGCCGCCGGAACATGGACGCGCTCCGCACTCCTATCGTCGGAGAGACCCCCGAGGCCCGGGCCTTGGAGGACGCGCGTTTGGCCAACTTGGCCGAGCGCACTCGACTGGAGAATCTCCAGCGAGCACTCGACGAGCGAGCGCGTCAGCGGGCTCCTGAGTCTAGTCGACGCCAGCTCTTCCCGCCGACGCAGGTATATCGAACCCCAGTTCAGAATTTGGCCGCTGCGGCCCGTATAGCAGAATCAATTCAGCCCTCCCAGTCGGAGGCTGGCAGGGGCTTATTACAGATCAGAGCATTGCTCCGGGCGGCGGGAAACCAGAATTCCGCTGTCTCTCAGTCGTGGGATAGGATCCACAGTCGATCTGTCGCAACAGATACAGTCGAGTCGGCTCACAGCCCGAGATCGCCCCCGAGGCGTGAGGGATGTGGTGACCGGCGTGACCAGTACAGGAGAAATGAGCAGTATGATCACCGATTTGACCGTGATGATCGACGTCGGAGTGGGTCATATGCGCCTCGACGGCAAGATGACAGACGCCCTCATAGTGTTGGGCAGAGAATTCCAGTCGACCCCAGAGACCCAGGCTTTGATGCGAGATCCATCCTCGTTCAAGGTTTCGTTGATAGGAACAGAGCTCATCGAGAAGGCCACAACAGAGATGCGCCTGCCAGCAGCGGAGTATGTGCTTCAGGGCCAGAGTGTTTCAGTCGAGCCATCAGAGCCGCAGTGATTCCTCCCAATTTCAGGCTGGCGACTGGAATCATCAAGTTCACGGTGAATCTAAGCCTGACACCTGGCTCGAAGATTACCGAGTGGCTGTACAGATTGGCGGTGGCAATGATGAGGTGGCCATGAAGCATTTGCCTCTCATGTTAGAGGGCTCGGCCAGAGCGTGGCTAAATTAGTTAGCACCCAGCAGCATTTACACTTGGGAGGACCTCTCCCGAGTGTTTATCACGACCTTTGAAGGAACATGCAAGCGACCTGCATGCCTTACAGAGTTGCGGTCTTGCGTGCAGAAGCCAAATGAAACTCTGAGGGAATACATCCAGAGGTGGATCACACTGCATCACTCGGTTGAGAATGTGCCAGACCATCAAGCAGTTTGTGCCTTCAAGGAAGGTGTTAAATACAGAGAGTTGAATCTGAAGTTCGGTCGAACTGGAGAGATGTCTCTGAATTGGATGATGGAGATTGCCACCAAGTACGCTAACGGAGAAGATGAAGATCGACTCCGGAGTGGCAAGCAGAAAGCAGTCGCCCAGGAAACCGGAGGCAATTCCAGTCGGAAGCAGAAGCGGAAGGCCGAGCCAGCCGCCCCTGGGGAGGCCCTGGCCGCAACCCAAGGAAATTTCAAGGGAAAACCCAAAGGCCCCTGGAAGCCCAAGAAAGTCAAGGATCAAGACGGAAATGATGTTTTGGATCTGCCATGTCACATCCACACCAAGAAGGATGAAGAGGGTAATTTTATTTACCCAAAGCATACCACTCGACAGTGCCGGCTCCTGATCCAGCAGTTCCAAGGAAAGCAGTCCAAGGATAAGGAAAAAGAGTCGGACAGAGTCGAGGACAAGGAAGACAGTGACGATGGATACCCCCAAGTCAATTCCACCCTGATGATTTTTGCCGATGTCGAAAGCAAAAGTCGACTGAAAGTCATTAACCGAGAGGTGAACATGGTTGCCCCGGCAACACCCAGTTACCTGAAGTGGTCTCAGACTGCCATCACATTCGACCAGTCTGATCACCCAACGCACATTGCCACCCCTGGGAGGCAAGCTTTGGTGGTCGGCCCAATTGTTGAAGGCACTCGACTGACTAAAGTCCTGATGGATGGTGGCAGTGGCCTGAACATACTGTATGCTGAAACATTGAAAGGAATGGGCATTCCGATGTCCAGGCTCAGCACCAGTAACATGAGTTTCCACGGAGTCATTCCTGGGAAGAAAGCCCAATCACTCGGCCAGATCGCTCTTGATGTGGTTTTCGGTGATTCAAAGAATTACCGCAAGGAAAAGTTGACATTCGAGGTTGTGGACTTCCAAAGTGCTTATCACGCCATTTTGGGCAGGCCAGCTTACGCACGCTTCATGGCCCGGCCATGTTACGTGTATCTCAAACTGAAGATGCCCGGCCCCAAAGGTGTGATCACTGTTACAGGTAATCGGAAGAAGGCAGAAGAGTGCTTTCAGAAGGGCTCAAAGATTGCAGATGCTCAGATGGTAGTGGTCGAGCTGCAAGAGTACCAAAAGACTGCCGATCCAAGCGAGTTGCTACGAGCCAAGAAGCCTGCTTCAGAATCAGCTTTTCAGTCGTCTGGTGAAACAACGACAGTCCACATTCACCCGACCGACCCCGATGCTGCCCCGACTCACATCTCAACGACGCTTGACTCCAAATAGGAAGAAGCGCTCATCCAGCTCCTCCGTTAGAACTGGGACATCTTCGCATGGAAACCCTCTGACATGCCTGAAGTTCCCAGAGGGCTGACTGAGCACCGTCTACGAGTCGACCCGAAGTTCAAGCCTGTGAAAGAACATCTTCGACGGTCCGCCGTCCAGAAGAGGAAAGCCATTGGCGAGGAGGTGGCTCGGCTCTTAGCAGCAGAGTTTATCCGAGAGATTTACCACTCCGAGTGGCTCGCCAATGTCGTCATGGTCCCCAAGAAGGACAAGTCACTTCGCATGTGCATTGATTTCAAACATATCAATCGGGCCTGCCCGAAAGATCATTTTCCTCTCCCTCGCATCGACCAAATAGTCGACTCGACTGCGGGGTGCAAGAGATTGTCTTTTCTAGATGCTTATTCCGGGTACCATCAGATCCGTCTTTATGGACCCGACGAAATCAAAACAGCTTTCATCACCCCATTCGGATGCTTCTGTTATGTCACCATGTCGTTCGGCCTCAAGAACGCCGGAGCCACGTTCATGAGAATGATTCAGAAGTGTTTGCTCACTCAAATCAGTCGGAACGTGGAGGCATACATGGATGATATTGTGGTCAAGTCACGCAAAGGTTCTGACCTGCGAGCCGACCTTGCCGAAACCTTTGCCAACCTCATGAGGTATGATATCAAGCTCAATCCGTCAAAGTGCACATTCGGAGTTCCAGGTGGAAAGTTACTCGGTTTTCTCGTTTCCGAATGGGGGATCGATGCCAATCCTGAAAAAGTTGGCACCATACTCCGGATGAAGCGTCCCGTTCGCGTGCACGACGTCCAAAAGCTTACAGGCTGCTTGGCTGCCCTAAGTCGATTCATTTCTCGTCTCGGTGAAAAGGCATTGCCCCTTTACCGACTGATGAAGAAGTCTGACAAGTTCGAGTGGACTCCGAAGCTGATGCAACATTTGCAGAGCTCAAAGCTCTGCTCTCCACCCAGCCGGTGCTTGCCGCCCCAATCAGCAAAGAGCCTCTGCTGCTTTACATTGCAGCCACAGGGCAAGTTGTCAGCACAGTACTTACGGTCGAGCGGGAAGAAGAAGGAAAGGCCTTCAGAGTTCAGCGCCCAGTCTATTATGTGTCTGAAGTTTTGACACCTTCAAAACAAAGATACCCTAACTACCAGAAGCTTGTATATGGGATTTATATGACCACCAAGAAGGTTGCACATTACTTCTCTGACCACTCCATTACAGTCGTCAGTGACGCCCCACTGTCAGAGATTCTGCATAACAGAGATGCAACTGGTCGAGTGGCCAAGTGGGCGATTGAACTCCTTCCCTTAGATATCAAGTTTGAAGCAAAGAAGGCTATCAAGTCCCAAGCAATCGCAGATTTCATAGCCGAGTGGATTGAACAGCAACTTCCGACTCAAGTTCACTCGGAGCACTGGACCATGTTCTTCGATGGATCTAAGATGCTGAATGGTTCCGGTGCTGGGGTAGTTCTAGTCTCCCCCCGAGGAGATAAGCTCAGATATGTTCTCCAGATTCACTTCGATTCCTCCAACAATGAAGCAGAGTATGAAGCACTTTTGTATGGGTTGCGCATGGCCATTTCACTCGGCGTCCGTCGCCTCATGGTCTATGGCGACTCAGATTTGGTGGTTAATCAGGTGATGAAGGAGTGGGACGTCAGAAGTCCAGCTATGACTGGTTATTGCAATGCAGTGAGAAAGCTAGAAAAGAAATTCGAGGGGTTAGAGCTTCATCACATCCCCCGACTGAAAAACCAAGCAGCTGATGACCTGGCAAAAATAGGCTCCAAGAGAGAAGCCATTCCCAGCAATGTGTTTCTGCAGCACATCCGCTCGCCGTCAGTCTAGGAGGATCCTTTCACAGAAGAAGCCCCACAACCGAAAAGTGCCACAGATCCGACTGAAGTCGAAGTTCCTGCGGTGGTCGACATAATCATGGAAGTCTCGGCAATCACTCCCGACTGGACGATACCGTACATCACGTATATCCTAAGGAAAGAGCTCCCAGAAGACGAGGAAGAGGCTCGACAGATCGTCCGCCGATCCAAGGCCTTCACAGTCATAAAGGGGCAGTTGTATAGAGAAAGCGCGACTGGAATCGGTCAGAAGTGCATAACACCAGAAGAAGGTCGGATAATCCTCGATGATATCCACTCGGGGACCTGTGGCCACCATGCGTCCTCTCGGACCATTGTGGCTAAAGCATACCGAGCGGGATTTTACTGGCCTAGAGCAAATGAGATGGCAAAAGAGATAGTCGACAAATGTGGAGGCTGCCAGTTCTACTCCAACATGTCACACAAGCCTGCATCAGCCCTGAAGACCATTCTAGTCGTCTGGCCCTTTGCTGTCTGGGGACTGTACATGGTTGGTCCACTGAGAACAGGCAGGAGCGGATTCACGCATGTGCTTGTGGCAGTCGACAAGTTCACCAAATGGATTGAAGCCAAGCCTATCAAGAACCTCGATGCTGGCACTGCTATCAGTTTCGTCAGAGGACTAACATTCAGATATGGAGTCCCTCATAGCATCATCACTGACAATGGGTCAAACTTCGATTCGGACCAGTTCAGAGCTTTTTGCGCCTCTCAAGGCACACGAGTCGACTATGCGTCGGTCGCACATCCTCAGTCGAATGGACAAGCTGAAAGAGCAAATGGTTTGATTCTCAAAGGACTGAAGCCTCGGCTGATGCATGATCTCAAGCACGCGGCAGGTGCTTGGGTCGACGAGCTTCCGTCAGTTCTGTGGGGATTGAGGACCACCCCTAACCGGTCGACTGGAAGAACTCCATTCTTTCTGGTTTATGGAGCCGAAGCGGTTCTGCCAAGTGATCTTCTTCACAACGCGCCCCGAGTCGAGCTTTACACCGAAGATGAAGCAGAACAGGCCCGGCAAGACGCAGTCGACCTCCTAGAAGAAGAGAGGGAGATGGCCATGATCATATCGACCATTTATCAGCAAGACTTGCGTCGATTCCACGCCCGGAATGTGAAGAGTCGAGCCTTCCAAGAAGGAGATTTGGTCCTCCGAGTGGATCAACAGAAATCACACAAGCTTGCTCCTACTTGGGAAGGCCCCTTCATCATCACCAGAGTCCTCCACAATGGAGCGTATCACCTCTACAATGTTGATCGCCAGATCGACGAGCCTCGAGCTTGGAATGCGGAATTACTCCGCCCCTTTTACACTTGAGCTCTCCCTTGGACGAGATGTAATAAGAAAAATTCCTGCAGTTCGTTTTTATCAAAGGCAAGAGTGTTCCATCAATTGTTGTCACTTTTGTTTACATACGGAATCCCCTAGTGGGTGACTTAGCCGCGAATCCGTTTCGCCTAAGTTTGAAAAAATCCTACCGAGTGAAGAGCAAACCTCCCACTCGGGGGCTTAGCTGCAGCCCAGTGCTCGCCTAAGTGTTTAAAAATCCTACCGAGTGGAGAGCAAACCTCCCACTTGGGGGCTTAGCTGCAGCCCAGTGCTCGCCTAAGTGTTTAAAAATCCTACCGAGTGAAGAGCAAACCTCCCACTCGGGGGCTTAGCTGCAGCCCAGTGCTCGCCTAAGTTTGAAAAATCCTACCGAG
>NC_041388.1:130894140-130897001 GCF_002162155.2 Triticum dicoccoides | reverse complement strand
AGAGCAAACCTCCCACTCGGGGGCTTAGCTGCAGCCCAGTGCTCGCCTAAGTGTTTAAAAATCCTACCGAGTGGAGAGCGATCCTCCCACTCAGGGGCTTAGCTACAGTCCAGCACTCGCCTAAGTTCTCTCACCTAGAGACTTAGCTGCAGTCTGGCACTCGCCTAAGTTTGAAAAAAATCCTACCGAGTGGAGAGCAAACCTCCCACTCGGGGGCTTAGCTGCAGCCCAGTGCTCGCCTAAGTGTTTAAAAATCCTACCGAGTGGAGAGGAAACCTCTCGCTCGGAGGCTTAGCTACAGCCTAGTGCTCGCCTAAGTACAAGACTCGACCCAATCCGCAAGTCGACCGCTACCTTCTCCCTCGGAGCTGCGTCGCAAATACAAGATTATTCTGAGTGAAGATCAAGTTCCACTCGACGAATCAAACCGTGAAGATATCCAATGAGAAATCAAGTTCAGAAAAAGCCCAGAAGGTCCCAGACCTCAAAGTACTCGAGCCCTCGGCTCAGCGGAGTTTAAACGGTTACAAATCCACTCGGCATCACGAGGTAAATTCAAAGTTTTTCACTCCTCGGGAGGAGGACTGGAAGGGGCGACGAACTCATCCAAGTCGATCCCGTCGGCAATGCGGGTGGCAGTAGCGATGAAGGTCTCCATGAAGTCTTGAAAGCTGTGCTTCCTGGTATTGGCAACTTGGATGGCCACCAGCTTTTCTTCTCGCGCCTCCTTGCAATGGACGCGGACCAGAGACAGAGCGACATCAGCACCACATCTAGCAGAAGATTTCTTCCATTCCGCCACTCGACCTGGGACTTCGTTAAGTCGAGCCATCAGAGACTCGAGGTCGTTCCGAAGCGTCGTCCCAGGCCAGAGTGATGTGTCGATCCGCGACATTGCAACTTTCAGCCGAGCCAGATAATCAATGACGCTGGCAACACGAGACTCCAGTCGGAGCACGTTCATGGCAGCCTCGTCCTTCACAAGAGAGTTAGCAGGGTCCAAGCTTGGCTCCACTCGACTGGTCTCCTCTTCAAAGTTCTGACAGAATTCTGCAAACACAATTCAAGAGTAAGACAGTGGCCCTACGCAGGCTCGGCAAACTGCAAGACTGTCGGGGCAGAGTAATTACCTTCGAGCATGACGAACAACTTCTTGGCAAGTCCATCGAGATAAGCTTCCAGATCTTTTACCTTCCCCACCAGCTCACCCGCCTTGTCGTGCAGAGCCATCTTCTCCTTCTTCAATCGACTGGCATCTCTATTAGCTGTCTCGAGAGCGGTTTGCAGTCTGGAGTTCTCCTGTTCAAGAGCTCCGACCGAAGCCAATTTCTCCTCTGCAAGCTTCGTTTTGCTTGAGGCCTCCTTCCGTGCCTCTGCAAGGTCTTGGTCCTTCTTCTTCAGAGCTTCCTCCAGTTTATCTGTGGCGCGTCGAGTGGAACCAACATCAAGAATGGAGAAGAAAGAAAAGCCACCCGTTAAGAATAGAGAACCTCACCAGCCATACCTTTCGCTTCTTCTTGCGCCTTCCTCAAATTCTCCTGAGCAAGCTTCAAGTTAAGGTTGAGCTGGATCTGCTGATTCTCCAACTCAATATAGCGAGCTACAAGTTCGCAAGATTTCTGTAAAAAGGAAAATCAGTCGACAGACGTCCAAGATAAGTTGCTTCCGAGTAACTAAGAGACAATGATGACGTTTCTAAGACCACAGCCGAATCAAAAACATTCGACAGTAGTCTCGGGGACTACACCCAGTGGGTGCACTCAGCGTGCCCCCACTGATTCGACCAAAAAAAAATTCCACTCAGCGTGCCCCCACCCGGATACAATTCCACTCGACCTGGCCCGACCAAACCGAGTGAAGAAATACAGCTACAACAACACAATGTAAAGACTACAGTCGACTGCCAGCAGTCCACCGTAGTCTCGGGGACTACACCCTGTGGGTGCACTTATCGTGCCCCCACTCGTCCAAAGGGTTGGCAGACACACCCACTGGGTGTACAGATACAGATACAAAAGATCTTCGGAAAAGAGACTCTTCAAACAGCATATCATAACAGACCAAGTGTCGAGTCGACTGACCTGGACGTTGCTCTAAAGAGCCGAACTCGCGTCATAGGCTGCTTGGCTGGCCTCTCGAGCCATCTTCACTTGCTCCATCATGATCCCCGCCTGGCGTATAGCCTCCTTTGCAGCAGCCGCTTGGTCCTCAGGGACGGGGTACGCAGCAAAAAGCGAAGGTGGATCCGCAGTCGACGCCGAGGGCCGCGCACTCGCCAGAGGAACAGCGAAGGTCACAGAAGCCCGAGGGGTGTCACCACCATCCCGAGCCACGGCCTCGGACGCCGGAGCGGATTGGGGGGGGTCTTGTCAGCCGACGCCCTCTTGTGCCTCCTCACTCTCAACGGACCGTCGTCGTCGTCATCCGGGAGGTCGATAACATGAGGAGGAGCTACAAGGAAAACATTCAATCGACCAGTGTAGCAATAAAAGTTCAGTCGACTCAAAGGTAGGACGTCAGCAATCGTACCAGGGTTGGAGGTAACAGCATCCTCCATCTCTTGGTCGTCGTTCCTGGCGGAGACCTCAGAAGTAGCACCGCTGCAAATCTCGAAAGTCAATCAGTTGGTTCAGTGAATCGACCAAGGATCCGTCCACGGTCGACAAAGGAAAGCAAGTCTTATTATTACCTGGAAATGGTAGGAACAGCTATCTTCATCTTGGGCAGAGCCTTGGGCGGCTTGGATGGCGTCGCTCGTGGATGCTTGGGAGCCTTCCCAGTCGGCAGAGGAGAAGAGGTCCGAGGGCGCTTCGACGACTTCCCAACAGGAGCGGTCGCCTTGCCACGTTCGCGCGCTGGAT